>NW_006912910.1:999309-1013428 GCF_000585565.1 Capronia epimyces CBS 606.96
GTAGTAGTAGTAGTAGTAGTAGTAGTAGTAGTAGTAGTAGTAGTAGTAGTAGTAGTAGTAGTAGTAGTAGTAGTAGTAGTAGTAGTAGTAGTAGTATATCTGGCCAAGTATTCGGGATACCTATCCTAGACCTATAGGTACATGTATATGTACAATATCATACCTATTGAATTGACTTGACTTGACTTGACTTGAATGGAATGGAAATAGAGATAGAACTATTAATACTGATCCCAATAAGATAAGATACACCAGTCTAGTCTAGTCCAATTACTGGAACTGGAATTAGAACTAGGATTGGAATTTGAACTGGAACTGATCCATAAACATGTCGAAACCATCACTTTGTCATAACATAAACATAAACACAAACCCAGCCAGCGTCTCTCACTCCCCAGGGCTGCCTAAAGCTCAACCGCTGACGATCAGGAAGCTCAACTGAAGACCATCAGTAAGCTCAACCGCCGACGAAGACGATCTGAAAGCTCAACCCTGACTCCAATGCCAGGCTTCTTTCAAGAAGAGATTTTAATGCCAGTGTTGACATTCGCCGAAGTTCCCTGAAGTATAGGAGTTCCCTGATACAACTCACACTCGGCGTTATTCATGAAGAACATAGAACAGTTGGAAGTTGTAGCGCATAGTTCGGCACAGGCGCCATAGGTATAGTTGGGCCAAAACGAGATCGATCGCGTCGTCTGGTACCATACTCCGCAATAGGGCGTAAATTCGACCCCGTTGGATGTGCCGAATGGAGTGGGCTGAGCCGAACAATCTCCCGTCGCGGTCGTTGGGGACGCGGCCGCCGTGGTGGTGGTGGTGGTGGTGGTCGTCGTCGTCGTCGTCGTCGTTGTGGTCGTGGTTGATTCTGTGGTGGTGGTGGTAGTGGTGTCGGTGGTGGTCGTTGTTGTAGTAGGGGTAGTGGTGGTAGTGGTCGTCGTCGTTGTTGTGGTAGGGGTAGTGGTGGTGGTGGTGGTGGTGGTGGTGGCCTCTGTGGTGGTAGTGGTGGTTGCTTCTGTAGTGGTGGTGGTGGCCTCTATGGTGGTAGTGGTGGTTGCTTCTGTAGTGGTGGTGGTGGCCTCTGTAGTGGTACTAGTTGTCGTCGATGCTTCTGTAGTGGTAGTAGTGGTCGCCTCTGTAGTAGTGGTGCTGGTTGTCGTCGACGCTTCTGTAGTGGTAGTAGTGGTCGCCTCTGTAGTAGTGGTGGTGGTTGTCGTCGACGCTTCTGTAGTGGTAGTACTGGTCGATTCCTCGATGGTGGTGGTGGTGGTCGTAGTGGTGGTTGGTGCTTCTGTAGTAGTGCTAGTGGTTGTGAATTCCTCTGTAGTAGTGGTGGTGGTGGTGGTGGTGGTCGTTGGGACGGCAGGCGTTGTCGTAGTCGTCGATTCCTCAGTTGTGGTGCTACTAGTGGTAGTGGTGGTCGTTTCTTCGGTAGTAGTCGTGGTCGTGGTAGGAATTGGCGTGGTCGTAGTCTCAACTGTAGTGGAGGTCAAAGTCGTAGTCGTAGTCGGTGCCGGCGTCGAGGTTGTAGAGCTGGTGGTGGCAGATGGAGTGGCTAGATATATATTAGTCAGGGAAATTCAGGGGAGTTCAGGGAGGGTGTCCATCTCGAACACACTTACCAGTTTGAACAACCTCGATGGGATTGTTGCAGGAGTCGTCTGGCAGCAAGACAGTAATCACGCCGTCCTCATTACAGAACCCCGCTGAGCCACCGAGGATACTCACGTTGCTGGGGAAAGACCATGAGACAAAGCCAGCAGGCGGCGTCAGTGACCGGATAAGGGGTGCGTATGAACTATCACTGTCTGTCCCGACATACTTGTTGTCCGAAATCAACGGACTGCCGTCGTGGTCGTGGAAGAAGAGGGCGGCGTCAGTGTGGCCTTCAACCACGATTCCAGTGTCAGACTCGTCGAACCCGACAAAGTGTTTTGCTGCCTGTCGTCGTCGGCGCGTTGGACTTATATCTCCAACCTCGAGGTAGAAGCCGCTCGCTTGGGGAGTTGTTGAGGTTGTGCTGGAAGTCACCGTCGTGCTCGCCGAGGTACTGGTTGTAAGCGTAGTACTGGTGCCCGCACTGGTAGTGGTAGACGATGTCGTGGTCAACAACTCGCTGGATGTAGAGCTGGTCGTGGTCTCAGTCTCCGAGGTGGTGACGGTGCTCGCACTGGTGGACGTGGACGTGGACGTCGTCGAAAAGGCACTGGATGCAGAGCTTGTGGTGGTCTCAGCCGTGGTGGTGACAGAGGTTGCAGAAGACGACTCGGTCGTGGCAGACGACAGCGAGGTCACAGAGGACGTGGAGGACGTGGTGGTCGAAGTAGTCAATGTCGACGAGGTTAGGCTACTTGACGTGGAAGTGCTCTCGGAAGTCGAGACACTGGTCGAACTGGAAACCACAGTGGAAGAAGTGCTCGTCGAACTGGTCGACGTGCTTCCTCCGATCGGGCCTACGTCAGACGACAGAGAGGAAGTACTCGTGCTCGAGCTGGACGATGACGACGAAGCTGCAGCCGTCGACGTCGAGGAAGAAGTCGACGTGCTTCCTCCAATGGGGCCTACGTCGGATGAGGTCGATGACAGAGAGGAGAGACTCGTGATCAAGCTAGAGGATGACGACGATGACGACGACGAAGCTGCCGCTGCCGAAGAGGTGGAGGTGGAGGTGGTCGAAGAAGTTGACCAGGCACCTGCGGCTGAGGTGGAGGTGGTCGGTGACACCGTCCAGTCGCCCCAGCCGTGAGGCACGGGGACTGAGGAAGACCTGGAGAAGATCAGGATCAGTAGATGAGACAGAAGAGTCGCGTCGGGACAGGGAACTCACGTGGGCCACGGTGCCACCCAGGGCGGGACCGTATAGAAGATGGTCTTGGTGACCGTCACGGTGAAGTCGAACGTGGTTGGTCGCACAAAGCTGCGGGTTACAAAGGCCGTCCAGTCTCGTCCCGGGAGAGTAGTGACCGTCTCGGTCAGCGTGGTGGTGGCCACACCCGGATGAGGGCCTCCGACCGTATACGTGACCGTCCTCGCCGGGACGTGGATCACAGCCGGGGGCGCGTGCTGGGGGAATGCGAAGATAAAGGTACCCGCGGAGGGGGCAACTGCCTTGGACGAGCAGACCGCCGTGGCCTTGGAGGTGGAAGTGGGAGCTGGGATATAGATCCAGTCCTCGACGCCTCCCCTGCACACCGTGGGCCCTTTCGGATGGCTGACACACTCGATCACCTCGAGCTGTTGTCGCTTTTCGCCGTGGGGACCTTTGCAGGACTGGCAGAGGCCGCTACCCTCATATCCCGGCAGAGCCAGAGGGCCGATGTCCTTGTATAACGCACTCCATTCCTTGACCTGAGTGGTGTAGGCGGTTGCTGTAGCGGTAAACCGGTGGCCAAACCGAACTTTGGTCACCAGCGCCGTACTGGTAATGGTGGTGGAGGAGTGCGAGATCAACACCGACTGATCCGTTCGGGTCACCGTGATCGGAGAGTCGGGGCCAGGGATGATGGTCGAGACATAGTCGTAGGTATGATAGGAGTATTGCGTTGTACACCTCCGCTTCAGGCAGGCCGTTTTGGCCTCACAGGTCGACACCTCCTGATACTGGCTGGTGACCGTGATCGGCGGGGGCGCGAACGAGACAGGTGCCGCCGGACACGGGGTTATCGTCGCCAACGCCCTCGGTGCCTTGTCGTGAACTGCGTGAGAAAGAACGGTGTTGCCGAGCAGCAACAAGCCCGCCCATGGCGAGATCCGCATTTTGAGTAACGGGTGAATGAAAGAATGAAGGAATGAATGAACGAATAAACGAAGAAACGACTGAATGAATGAGTGACTGGACCAACGAGTGACTTACGGTAAGAGTGAACGCGGGCGGAGAACAAACAGAGGCTCCATGGCTCTCTTGTGGTGTCTTATAAGGACCTTGTTCGAGAGGATACAGAGAGTCGCCAGCAAAGACACACGTCCCTCGCCCAAGCGAGATTGTGAGCCTCGCTTGATAAAGCATTGGGCAGCGGGTGTGTAGCCCAGAGGGGGGATGTGTGTGTGTATGTGTGTGTATGTGTGTGTGTGTGCGCGCGCAAATTAAGGACGATCAGAGGTTGACCATATGGCATATGGCCATCTCGTCTATCTCAAGACGGACGTCGTAGCCCAGTCGCCGAGGTTGCGAGGCTCTGTGCTCAGTCGGCCTGTCATTTTGATACTGTACCATCACCATCATCTCGAAGGGTCGATGGCGCCGACATGCGACCAGTGGGAGAGGCGCTTGATGCGGTGTGTCGACGTCTGAGCACCTTTCCGTGTACAGAGTACTCAGTATATCAGCAGGTAGTGGTGGCAGTTCGCCTCGTTCTCTGCTCTTTAGTTTGCCTCTAAGCACGTCGAATCTTCCACAGACAGTCTCCACCTCCATGATCTCCCTGACGTAAAGGGCGATGCGATGGCCATGACTCAAAAGAACAGTTCGCTAAGTACCGTGGCTGGCCTGGATGAGGAAATGTCCTTACCTTGGAATCCTCTCCCGTGGGCGGCGGTTCCAGCTTGAAGCAGGAGATCTGGGACCGGGACTGGGACAAGGCGACGGCAAGTCGTGCAAATGGAATTGAATTTCCTCAAACCCCAATTCGAGAGAGCCCTAGGTTGACTGCTACACCTGATTAGACGTATGCGGAGTATGCTATCAGCAAAGTGACATGTCTCGTGCTTGCAGTAAGCGAGAGAATACACGTTGCCGGGCTCCTGAGACGCACAAGTCACTAGTACTAGTAGTACTAGGTAGTACGGAGGTCTGTACTCGAGCGTCTTCATATCGCGCCTTGCTGCTTTCTTACTACGGTACACATGTCATGTACACGTATCCAGGAAGTCTCGCATGTCTCGCATGTCTCGCATGTCACTGGACTGTCTCGGAGCTGTCACGGCCTGGGCGTGGCGTGTCTTGATCCGAAATGTCACTCACGCCTGTATATGTATATCCGGGAGACCTGGGTGAGTTGACCGTTGACCCTGTTGCACCCCTGGGGACCGTGCATCTGGCTCTCTTCAGTTCTAGAGACCCATCTTTGCAACGGAGGGTGATGATAAACTGAGAACCTCACACGCTGCCGGAGGCTAGGGTTAGGGTTAGGGTTAGGGTTAGGGTACAGAGTATCCGGACAGTGTACAAGTACCTACTTGTACTGTACTCCGCAGTACTCCTACCTAACTCACCTCTACTGGCTATTATCAGGTGACTGGCACAGTACTAATAGTAACATAATTACTCTATAGGAAAGGGGACTGCTGGCAGCTACCCAGTGCCCCCCCTGCCCCCCAACGCGTCCACCAACTGCTGACAGACTGACAGACAAACGCCCACCAGTGCCACCACACCCAAATCTTGGGAGTTTACGTGAACGGGGCGCTAAACCAGGCCTAAGGAGCCTTAGGAGCCCCTCCATGCCCAATGGATGCCTTCATCACCAGATGACAGATGAACAGCCAACTTGAACGATGAGGCGGAAATATGGATCCGGTATCCTAGCAGACATCACCTACGAATTGGTGTCTCACCCACCTAGGTGCCACCTAACCGGCAAAGCGAGGCTGCTATTTAAATATTTGCTGCCCTGCCAAACATTCGGCCAGAACACCTGGGAACAAAGAGTGATGACCTAAGGTACCTGTAGGTGCCTAGTAGGTGCCTAAGGTAGGTAGGTAGGTACAGTACTCCGTATTCCGTACTGTCATGCATATCAACCGCTTAGGACGCGCCTCCTTATCCTTACCTAATCCTTATCCTTGCCTAATCCTTGGGCTTAGGAGCCTAAGCTTAAGGCCGCCCAGGCTAGAGCTTCCCTAACCAGGCTTTGACCTGGCTACCTGCCTAGGTAGGTTTCTTAGCCTAAGGGCTTTACAAGGAACCCCCGGACAATGGGCGCATTCGGTGGGTCAGGGCCTAAAACTGTCTCCGTACAGCAAACTTTGGACGGAGTGGAAATTCTTCCACGGCCTCGAACTTTCTCCTCCCTCTTGGTTTGGCTTCCTGGCACCTATCTGGCAGCGGCAAACTAGCCTGCGCCCCAATCCAGTCAAAAGCTTGGTTGGATCACCCGGAGCCTCAATATCACTATCGCTGTCTTCTCTTTCCTCCCTGCTGTACGGATATTCATTCCTCTGGATTCATGAGCGTGTGGCCATAGCCATCGATACGCTCGGATCCTGCCTCAATGACTCCCTTCGATGGACACCACTGACCCGCGCGTCGGCTCTGCGCGCGACAACTCCACGAGCCCAGGTCTCTCACGCCAGATTGCTGGCACCAACTCATCTTCCACCGGCAGTTTGCTGGCAACCCTGGTTCCTGTGCTCATCTGGGCAGCGCTATGCATCATCATTTTCTTTGTCCTGCGACGCAAGTGCCCGCGTGTCTACTCTCCCAGGAGCCTGCTGAAAAGCCTGGAACCTCAGTAGGTCTCCCATCTGTCCCGTGGCTGTCTCGGTTCGCTTCGTGACTAATGGCTGTGCTTCCAGTGAAAGAAGCGCGCCCCTACCCACAGGATGGTTCAACTGGATCCGAGACTTCGTTCGCATTCCTCCGACCTTTGTCTTACACCACTCCTCCCTCGACGGCTTCCTGCTCCTCCGCTTTCTCCGAGTGCTGTGTATAATATGCCTGGTGGGCGTCGCATTGCTATGGCCGATTCTGATCCCTCTGCACGCCACCGGGGGCGGCGGCAACACAGAACTGGACCGCTTGACACTGGGTAACGTCGTGAGCGCCAGAAGATTGTATGCCCACGCCTTGCTGGCCTGGGTCTACTTCCGTAGGTCAATCCCTAGCCGTTGTGGGTGGGTTCTAATAATTCGCCTCGCAGTCTTCATACTCTACATGATCTCTCGAGAATGCATTTACTACATCAATCTCCGTCAGGCCTATCTTCTATCGCCTTACTACGCCAATCGACTATCTTCTCGAACCGTACTCTACATGAACGTGCCCCGCCAATATCTCCAAGAAGACCGACTTAGATGGATGCTCGGCAATTCCGTCAAGCGAATCTGGATCCCCCAGAGCACCCCCGAACTCGATAGACTGGTCAAAGAGAGAGAGCAAACAGCCCTGCGCCTTGAGCGTGCCGAATTCACGCTAATTCGAACGGCCAATGCCGCCAGGACAAAGGCCCTTCAGAAGGCCAAGAGCGAGGACGAAAAGCAACTGTACCATGCCTCGCCTCAGCTCGAAAGTGGCTCGGATGAAATCGCACAAACACCCAGGTCGGCATCACACGATTCAAAAACCGTCAAAATCTCGGACGGTGCACAATCGCCTGCTAGTAGTAGCGCGGCGAGTGGTCCGGAGCAGTCGCTTCCAGATGTGAACGGCTCGGTAGCGTCGCAATGGATCTCCCACAGCTCGCGACCTCATCATCGACCGATCGGCAATTACGGTAGACGTGTCGACACGATCAAATGGACCAGGTTGCAGATCAAGAAGTTGAACTCCAAAATCGCCCAGGTTCGGCGACAGCAAATATTCGAAACTCGAAACATGATGCCGTCGGCCTTTGTCGAATTTGAAACGCACACAGATGCGCAGAATGCATATCAAACCCTGACCCATCACCGTCCCCTCCACATGTCTCAGCGGTACCTCGGGGTCAGACCGTTCGAAATAGTATGGGACTCCCTGTCCATGTCTTGGTGGCAGAGCATCATCCGCCGGTTCTTCATGATGGGCCTCATCACGGCCATGATCATCTTCTGGGCCATTCCGTCCGCACTGGTGGGGACAATCTCCAATATCGAGTACCTATCGGAAAAAGTCAGTTTCTTGAAATGGATCGGCGACCTTCCCAGCGTCGTCAAAGGGGTCTTGAGTGGTGTCCTCCCAGCCCTAGCACTGTCTTTGCTGATGAGCATCGTTCCGGGTATCTTGAGATGTGCGTCCCCAAGCCTTCCGATGAGAGGTCGCTGCTGACTTTTCGGGTAGATTGTGCCAGACTTGCTGGCATGCCGACGCTGGCCAGGATTGAGCTCTATACCCAACACGCCTATTTCGCCTTCCAGGTCGTACAAGTCTTCTTGATTACTACCTTGACTTCCGCCGCGTCAGCTGCCGTCACCAAGCTGCTTGAGGATCCAACAACAGCCAAGGACCTCCTGTCGCAGAATCTACCCAAAGCATCTAATTTTTATCTCTCATATTTTCTACTGCAAAGCCTCGCCCTCGGCTCCTCAGGGCTGGTCCAGTTCTCTAACCTGTTCAAGTTTCATGTCGTGCAGCGATTTTCCAACAGCCCCAGAAAAACCTATGTGAGATGGCACCGTTTGCAACGAATCCATTGGGGAGCGGTCTTCCCTGTCTATACCAATCTAGGTGTGATCAGTACGTACCATCCTCCTTATGATCGTCAGACGAGAACTAAGAAACCATGTGCAGCCATCAGCTATGCATTGATAGCGCCTATCATCCTTGGCTTCGCCGCGGTCGGGGCCGCTTTCTTGCTCGTCGTATACCGATATAATTTGATTTATGTTTACGACTCGGAGATCGACACTCGAGGCCTCGTCTACCCTCGCGCGCTGATGCAGATGCTGGTGGGGCTGTACTTCTCGGAGATCTGCATGATCGGATTGTTCTCTTTGCGAGGCGCCTTTGGACCTGTCATTTTGACTGTCGGCCTGTTGATCGTCACGGCCTTGGTGCATGTGTCACTTCTGGATGCCCTGGGTCCTCTGCTTTGGAGTCTTCCTAAGAGTTTGACAGTAGAGGAGGATGAGCACTTGTTGTCAAAGCATCCACAGCAGCAGCATATGACGGCTGACAAGGGCACAGACCAGGAGCAGCTTGCACCTCTGGGAGATTTCGCCACGGATACAGACGAGCACATCCTCGGTGAGACCCGGGCTGTCGAAGGCGCAGACGGGGCGATGAACGCTCTAGGAGGCGGGATCAAGTCCTGGCTGAAGCAGAAGGTCAGGAAGGACTTGCCGCCTGAGGTGCACACGACCTTGAATGTGCTTGGGTCATTCTGGATGCGATGGATCTCTCCCGACCCGGCCCAGAAATCCAACTTCCTTCTCCGATGGCTGCACCCCGAGATCTATTCGGACTATACGGTTCTCCGCCGTATGTTGCCATGTGATCTCCCGGATCCAACGTATCCCGAGGAGATCGAACGGGACATTTACTATCCCCCGTCATTCTTCGCGAAGCCGCCGCATCTATGGATCCCGCGCGATCCAGGCGGGATCAGTCAACAAGAGGTGGAGCATAGTGAAAAAGTGATCCCTACCACAGATGAGTATGTCACCATCGATGAGAAAGGAACAATAAGGATCAATCTCGAGGCTAGTCGTCTAGTCTTTGACGTGGACCGACTACGCTACTGAGACGAGGGAATAGAGTGGTGAAATCCAGCCAACCAGATAGACCGATGGCTCTATGGTACCAGTCCGTTATAATCATAATCCATGACCCAGGACTTCCAAAAGTACATGTACGCCCGCAGCTACTTCTGTGACTTGTGATGGAAAGCTAGGCCTATGATTGTACATCTTCATGCCTTGGGCTCGACCGTACAGTATGTTCATGTGTGCCGGCGCTCCCAGTGCTGGTACTCCTCCGTATATGCGCCGCATTCTATTAGAGGACACTTATCGCCCCAAAAGGTTAGCCGCTTCATATCTTGGCACGCGATCTTTGTGTCGGGCATCTTAGCCGAGAAGTTTTGCGATGCCACCCCCGGCGAACTTGCAACCTCGCATTCACTTCGCCTTTGGACTGCGCGCGGTCGCGCTTCTTCTCTCTTCCTCTGCGTGTTGACACCTCACCTCCTTCGCTTCTGAACTTCCCTCCCCTTTCAGATGATTCTCTCACCTGTCATCCGCCCCGGATATGCCTTGATCGCGAGCTCTATTCATACTTCCGCTTGACTCTCTCCCTTGACCCTCAGCAACCCATACTCAAGATGGCTGCAGTGGCTGTTGGCAACGGCAGCGCTGCGAGCAACTCGAATGCGACTGCGACTGCAGGAGGGGTCACTTCTGCGTCACGCTTTGCTGACATTCCCTCCGCCATTGACATTCCCGTGTCGGGAGGCCTCGATGCCGACGAAGCAGTCGAAGTGAACCTCGAGGACCATCTAGACGACCCGACGGAACTCTGTCAACTGCTCGAGAACGAAAAGGCCGCCAAAAATCTGTGGATTGTAATTGCGCTGGCCTATGCGAAACAGGCGCAAATCGACCATGCAGTTGAGATCTTGATCAAGGGTTTGGGATCTTTATCCCGGAGCGGCCCAAAAGAGAGGCTCAGCCTCCTAACATGTCTAGCCTGGCTAAACCTCCTCAAGAGCAGACAAGCACCTCGCGTCTTGCCAGAGTCTCAGCCGTCATCCGACGCGAAAACCAAAGACCACTACCTGCGAGAGGCCACCTCGACCATCAATGATGCCCTTCGGATAAACCCTGCGTACCCTCCTCTGTACCTTACGCGAGGTATCCTCTTCCTTCTTCGGGCATCTTTGCAGTCCTCTACAAAGACTGGGGCAGAGGCAGAAAGAGCAGAATCTCTCAAACAGGCCTTGAAATGCTTCGACGATGCTCTAAGGGCTTCTGATGGCCGCAACATGATGGCCGCGATGGGACGGGCAAGAGCACTGTATCTCCTCAAGCAATTTGGTCCAGCCCTACACACATACCAAGAAGTCCTGTCAAAAATGCCGGGTCTCACCGATCCGGATCCTCGTATAGGCATCGGTTGTTGTCTCTGGCAGCTGGGATTTCAGGAACGAGCCAAGATAGCGTGGGAAAGATCACTTGCATTGAATCCGGAGTCCAAAGTTGCGCATGCCCTCCTGGGAGTCTACTATTTGCACGAGAGTACCAAATATCCTGCATCCGACCCTCAATTCAACGTCCTGTACAAAAAGGCCATGATTGACCATACAAAGAAGGCCTATACCATCGACAAGAACTTCCCACTCAGCTGCGCAACTTTTGCGAGCTACTTCTTACTCACCGGTCGATATGAGACGGTCGAACCTCTGGCACGCAAGGCCATCGAGCAGACCGACATCAACGCCATCGCCAGTGACGGGTGGTACTTATTGGCCCGCAAAGAGCACAGCAAGGGCGACCTGGTCAAGGCGAACGACTTCTATACCCGAGCGGATCAGGCAAGAGGCGGTCTCGACAAAGGCTACTTTCCGGCCAAATTTGGTCTTATCCAAATCATGGTGCAGACACGGGACATCCAGGGGGCCAAGTTCCGCCTGGAGTCACTTGGCCAACTCAATCGGTATGTGGAAGCCATGACCCTCTTGGGTTGCATCTATGCCGAAGAAGCCTTCTCGGTCCAGGGCACTGCCACGAAAGAGGAGAAAGCGGCATCTGCCCGTAAAGCAATTACGCTTCTGGAGAACGTCCGGAAAACCTGGAAGGAGGAGAAATCCCGGACCAAACCCGACGAGTCGGTGTTGCTCTATTTGGCGCGTCTCTACGAGCAGGAGAATCCCGTGGAAAGCTTAAAGTGTCTGCAACAGGTCGAGGCGATGCAACTGGAGAAAATCCCCGACGAGGACAAGCCGGATCTAAGCGAAGACGAGGCGACGTACATCTCCCAGCTACGAGAGTATATCCCTCCACAGCTTCTGAACAACATGGCTTGCTTCCTCTACAGTCAAGAATCGTACCCGCTTGCCCGCGAGACATTCCAGATTGCATTGAACGCCTGCGTCAAGCTCACCGAGAAACAAGAGGCTGAGAAGAAGGCCGTGGAGGAGGACAAGATGGGTTCTGACGAAGTCGACAATAGTGACACGGATGCGCTTGTGACTACAATATCCTACAACTTGGCCCGAACTTATGAAGCACTGGACCTGGCCGCTGAGGCACAGAAGGTGTATGAAGGCCTTCTTGCCCGACATTCCGACTACACGGATGCTTCGGCCCGGCTAGCGTTCATGACTTTGGAGACGTCGCCCCGAGATGAAGGGCCAAGAAAGATCCATGCTGTATATCAGAGCGACTATGGCAACACTGAGGTCCGAGCGCTGATGGGTTGGTACCATCATAGTGCGAAGAAGAAAACCAACAATGTCGCGGAAGACGTGGAGTATCGACACTACAAACATACCCTGCAGGGTTATGACAAGCACGACCTCTACTCTCTCACCGGCATGGGCAACGTCCATCTTGCCATCGCAAGGGACCTTCCCCGGAATACGGAGCAGGAAAAGGAGAAGCGAAGCAAGATGTATTCCAAGGCGTACGAATTCTTCGACAAAGCGCTGCAGCTGGATCCTAAGAACGCCTACGCGGCGCAGGGTGTTGCGATTGCATTGTGTGACGACAAGAAGGCATATTCGGATGCATTGCAAATCTTCACCAAGGTCAAGGACACTCTCCGTGATGCTTCTGTGAACGCCAACCTGGGGCATGTTTTGACCGAGCTGCGCCAATATCAACGTGCCATCGACAATTACGAGATTGCTCTTCGAAAAGAAGGAAAGGGCGAGAATGCCCAGTTGCTCGCCTGTCTGTCGAGGGCGTTACTGTTGAAAGGCAAGGCTGATCGGTCCATCCCTGCGCTCAGCACGGCTCTTGATTACATGAAGCGTGCACTGGCGACTCAGCCGGATTCTCCTCATCTGCAATTCAACGTCGCCTTCATTCAGTTCCAGATTGCACAGCACGTCAATCAAGCCAAGGAAACCGATCGTACTTTGGAGGATGTGGATGCTGCTATTGTAGGTCTCGAAGCAGCGATTGAGACTTTCGAGCGTGTTGCTCGACATAAACAGCCGCCGTACCCGCGCTCTGCACTCGAGCAGCGCGCGGCCATGGGCCGGAACACCATGAGGAACCAGCTCGAACGACAGCGGGCCAGGCAGGCAACCTACGAGAATGAAAACGCCGCGAAATTGGAGGAAGCCAAGCAGAAACGCCAAGAAGAACTTCGCAGGCGAGAAGAAGCGGCGAGGAGGCGCCGAGAAGAGGATGAAGAGCGTGCGAGGAGGATTGCAGAAGAGCGCCGGAAGATCATCGAGGAAACGGAAAGGCTTGCCGAGCAAGTGCGCGCCGAAGCTCTGGCACGAGAAGCTGCCGAATACACCGACGACGACGAGACTGGCGACCGAGTCAGGCGCAAAGCCAAGAAAGGAGGAGCCAAGCGAAAGAAGAGAGATGACGAGGATGGGTTTATTGAAGATGATGGCGACCTTGATGGCAAAAGTGAACGGACGGTTTCGAGGACTCCGATGAGCGGTTCGGACAACGAAGCGCCGGGCGAAAAGCGGAAAAAGAAGAGGAGAAAGTTGGAGCGCAAGACCACGTCGAGGCAGCCCAAAAAGAATGGCCGGTACAAGTCGGCCGCCGTTGTCGTCGATTCGGATTCGGAATTGGACGATGAGCCGGACGCGGTGCCGACTCCTGACGCAGCGGCGCAGACACCACCCTCCGACGGGCCCGATGGCGACGAGAAGATGGTAGACCGAGGGGACGATGATCAAGGAGATGAGGGGGGCCGACCTCAGCCACGAATGAGACAGAGAAAACAGCTCCGAACCATCGCCGACGACGACTCGGACGATGAAGACGAAGAGGAAGAGGCAGGTGGGAACGATGCTGTCGCGTCGACGAGACCTGGCGAGGCCGCTGGGGGGGAGAGCGAAGAAGACGAATGATGGGAGCAAGCTCACGTTCACGCTCACGGACGGCGGTGTTCATGAACTAGATGCATCTTGACGGAGAGGCGGAAACATCAGGGGAGATGACCGGCACCGGCACCGGCACCGGCACCGGCACCTGAGGCAGCATAGCAACTTGGTGTAGCAACATAAATAAGGGGCCGATGTATACCAGGCCTAACTCTTGGATTTCGTTTCCTGTGTGTCGGGGCAGCCTGATTGATTGACAATACCTTCCAGGTCTAGGAAACAGAGAGCACCTTAGCCTGGGGCGAGGCTGAACTTCAGCCTCGGGCTTAGGCCCTAGCCCCCGCCAACCAAGAACTTTATGACCTTTCGCTTTCTGCCTGCGGCATGGGTATCTGTCCTCCAACCTCCAACCTCCAACCTCGAACCTCCAACCTCGAACCTCCAACCTCGAACCTCCAACCTCGAACCTCCAACCT
>NW_006912910.1:1013538-1015958 GCF_000585565.1 Capronia epimyces CBS 606.96
AACCTCCAACCTCGAACCTCCAACCTCGAACCTCCAACCTCGAACCTCCAACCTCGAACCTCCAACCTTCATCCCTCCGTCCTCCGTCTCCAGGAATGAAAGCCCTAGGGCTAGGGCTACACATAAACCCCCGTGTTGCCGCACAGTTGAGCAGCGATCGATCAGAATGGCGGCATCTACCTCCCCGTCTCCGTCTCCCTCTACGCAGGCCAAGGCGGTGGTGAAGCGCGGCCCGTCTCAGTCGAACTCGAACTCGAACGCCGTGTCCCTGATGCCGCCGCCACCGTTCAAGCGCATCAAGAGACCGGCCAAAGTGCTCGACGAAGACGAATACACCAGCGCGCTCTCCGACATCATCGCCCGAGACTACTTCCCAGGCCTGCTGGAGAGCCAGGCGCAGCATGAATACCTGGCGGCACTGGAGTCGGGCGACGAGTCATGGATCGCCGAGGCGGCGCAGAAGCTGAGAAACGCAGGGGCGCCGGCGGCACACATGAGGAGGTCTAATAACAAGGGGAGCAATAACCATACCGCTAGAAATACGAGATTTGATAATTACGGAAATGGCAATGGCAACACGAGGTTCGACAACTACGGCAATGGCAACGGCAATGGCACGCCCTCGGCGACGCCGCGATGGGGCACCACTACGCCCACAAGTGGAGGGGGAGGGGTGCGTGGTGGTGTTGCAGACACGCCGGTGGGATCTTACGCGGGCAGCGACACGCCAGCAACTAGGAATGTGCACGACATTGGACGGGGACACGGCGACGCAGGCGAAGATGTCGATGGCGGTGGCGGTCTCGACACGGCGGGCCTTTCGCTGGGCGCGTTCCAGGCCAAATATACTTCCGAAGACAACGAGTCGTTCAATACGCTTCTTGACAAACAGAACTTGAAACGCCGCCAGAAGCACGCTTACTTGTGGACGCAGGACCAGCGCGTCCCGTCGGCGCGGCTGATTGCCTACAGGGAGCGCGAGGCACAGCTGTTGCTCCAACAGGGTGAACAAGGACAGGTGGAGGAGGAGGTTACTGCTTCTGGTGGCGGTGGTGGTGGTGGTGGTGTTGCCGGTTCTAGCTCTGGCTTGACCTTGACTTCGACATCGGCCACCAACCCCAACGAAAAGGCCGTCGTGCCATCCATGACCACGGGCGCGACGGACGCCCGGCCTGCGCGGCCGGACGCGTGGCTCATCAGACGGCCCGACAACAGTTTCATGTTCCCGGCGACCTCGGTCGACGAGGACACTCCGGCCCTACAGACCGTGCACGAGGTCAAGGAGCAGTTGTCGAAAGCTGGGCCGAAGCACGTCGTGCATGCCAACACGCGGTTCCCGCCCGTCCGGTATTTCGATGAGCCAGGCCCGATCCCGCCGTCACCGTCGCTGAACACGGAGATCATTGCGCGCCGCGACGCCGCTGCTAAAGGCAGGCCCGCCGCGTCGGAATCATCCGAGTTTGGGTTTGATGTTGATGCTGGAAGCGAAACCCCCCGCGTCAACGGCTACGCCTTTGTCGACGAGGACGAGCCGGAGACGGTGCACCAGCCACAGACCCAGCTGGGCCCGAGCTACCGCGACCTGCTGGCCGGACAAGTCGGCGCCGATGCGACGCCCAACCCGTTCAAGATCGGCGAGATCCGCCGGCGCGAGGAGCTGCATCTGCGCATGGTGGACAGCCAGGCCAGACGGAAGCGTCAAAGTGAGAAGGAGAGAGAGTCCGCTTCTGGCTCTGGCTCTCGAATTGGCGGCATGACTCCTGTCGCCGCTGCCGCTGGAAACATGACCCCCGCCGCCAGGAGGCTGATGGAGAAACTGGGCGCGCGCACACCCAGTTCGGCTTCCAGCTCTGGCGGTCGAGGTGGAGGTGGAGCAGCTGCTTCCAGGGACATGTGGACGCCTGTCCGGACGCCGAGGAGGAAGAAGTAGAAGAGTGAAGTAGAAGAGTAGAAGAGTAGAAGGACGACGACACGAACAACAAACAATTGAGCGAAATGCGAAATGCGAAATGCCCATTCCCGATTCAATCATAATCATAACCATGTGCATGCATACATACATATGCATATCCAGATCCACATCCATATCTATATCCATGCCCTTACTTTACTGCCCTGCCCTGACCTGCCGACGTCAACTATGTATGACTATGACTATGACTGTGAAAAGGACAACAGGCGGAACAGACTCAGACTCAGACCCAGACTCGGACTCGGACTCGGACTCGGACTCAGGGGAGAGGGGGGGAGGGGGAGAGAGAGGAGGGGGAGAGAGAGGAGAGGGAGGAGAGGCAGCAGAGGCAATGACGAACGAACACGAACGAAGTGAAATGAAATGAAATGAAATGAAATGAAATGAAATGAAATGAAATGAAATGAAATGAAATGAAATGAAATGAAATGAAATGAAATGAAATGAA
>NW_006912910.1:1016068-1052756 GCF_000585565.1 Capronia epimyces CBS 606.96
TGAAATGAAATGAAATGAAATGAAATGAAATGAAATGAAATGAAATGAAATGAAATGAAATGAAATGAAATGAAATGAAATGAAATGAAATGAATGCTAGCAGGCAGAGCAACACCAAGCAGACCAGGGCTTAATTCTAACACAGCATGAGGTGCTTCAAATTTATTTGCACCCACTGGCCATCAAGTTGATGTATTGTATCCGTGCCGTACCTGATTAGGTACTGTACTCTTAGGTACCTAAGTATAAGTACCTCAGGTAGGTAGGTATCCATATATTCATATATTCATATATTCTATCTTTGTCTTGACCCTTGACCCTTGACCCTTGATCCTGACCCTTGACCCTTGAGCGCCACAACACCAAGCATCTATCTTACATATGTCCCTTTCCTTTGTCCCTTGATCCCTTGTGGTCGTTCCCTTCCCTTCCCTTTTTTCCCCAACACAACACAACACAACACATACTATGGATTCCGGACCCGGACCCAGACCCGTAGGAGTACGAGTACGAGTAGCTTAGCTGATGCACCTGCACTTGCACTTGCACTTGCACTTGCACTTGCTACAAGGCCAACCGTTGAGTAGCTGACTTGCACCTTACAAGGCCAGCCGTTGAGTCAGGGGCGAAAATCAAAATCAAAATCAAAATCAAAATCAAATCGCCACAAGAAAAATAACCCGAAACCAATAGCCGGCTGAGTCGCCAGAAACCTCTATGACTTAGAGGAGATTCATTAATACAACGGCAAATACTAGCAGTCCAACCTTCTTCATGGCAACAGCCTCCATGGTCTCGGCCCCGCTCAGATAGTAGGCCGCTCCGAGATAACTGCAACTGATGACACCCGAGTCATTACTCCGGCTACCATAGCTGTCCTCAAGTCCCGCACCCTCCAGGGGACAAGCAAACCCAAGACTCGCCGGACAACTCTGAACCAGGTCATAACACAAGTCCTTACATGGAAGCACTTCCTTGTACGGGCCCGGTTGAATCGACTCGTCGATCAATGGATTCCGTGATGAATTGGTCGCCACGGAGTTGAGGAGCGCTTGCTCAACGTGCAATTGAGAAGCAGAGATGCTCGAGCCGTTGACAAAAGGTTGGCCGAGATTGCGCGGTTTGAGCCACGAATGGTTGTCAGATAAGTCGGCGCAACGAGGAATGGTGACGGCGCAGAGCCACTGTTTGTAGGCCCGGGCGCAGTCGTCGCAGTTCCGGGCTAGTGAGTACTGAGCGCTCGAGGTGGTGTTGCATGGTATCTGCTGAAGGGAGTAGTTGAAGTATTGGTACATCTGGGCCGCGTGGGAATCGTACAACGCGGCCAATCCGGGCAAGCCCGTTGTAGGGTCGAACTTGTGTGGGTTGGTGGGAACGGCGTAGGCGACTTCGGAACAGAAGGAGAGATTGTACATCAAGGCGCAGTTGTCCTCGGTTTTAGTCTGGAAGTCGATGGCTTGCCAGACTGTGCCTCCGCCTCCGACGACGCCATTCCCAGATGCCGTCGAGTTGCCATTCATGACGAGAAAGCCCCAGTATTGAGACGTGGCGTTGAGTCCCGTGATGTAGAACTGCTCCTTCGGTTTCCCTCCAAGACCTCGGTTGGTCATTTTGGCAACGTTCTGACTCTCAATTCCCGGCACGTTCGCCGCTAATCGGGCCGTGTTCTTCAAGCCGCAGAAAGAGTTTTTGACTCCGAGGATAGCCGTATCATTGTGGTTGGCAGCAAACACTCCCCACGGAGGACTGAGATTCATCCAGTCCTGGTATACCGTCTCATTTGGCTGGGCTTGGGTGGTGTCATTGGTGATGAGCAGTGCTGCATGGTTGTCGCTATCAACAAAGTGGAGGTTCGTCACATTGGACTTGGAGCCGTGGAAAGGAGCATCGACCGAAGCAGCTATCTCGTAGTTCCAGATGCCAGCAAACTGTGTCGTGTTAGGTGCAGACACCCCGACAAACACATCGTTGTCAGCATCCACCTCGTATATGGCATATCCTCCGTCCACCTCGACAGTATTCCCAGACTCTGGACCGGGCTTCTGGTTGGACTGAGACAAAGAGATGTACATCTGCAGCTGCGGTGGAGTTGAGTTGCTTGCATCGCCGTCGGTGGTGTTGGGAGAAGGTTGCAAGCACGTATTGAGTGTAATATAAACTCTTTTCCCGTCTTGTCGCTTTTTGAGCCCACCTACTTCTTCATCTAATTCCCGCGTCTCCAATTTGTCGGATGGCAGTCCAGGCCCGGTGGTACCTCCCGGTCCGTCGATAACATCCTTTGGCATGACCCAGTGTTGGGTTTCACCGACGTTGATGTTACTGTTCTGGGGGGCATTGTTGGCCAATGCTGACACCCCAGCCTCCGCTCGTGATACTATCTTGACTGCCTCTTGCCCCTGCGCTCCTTCACCAAAGATGTCACTTTCTCCCTCGTCATATATCAGGTAGTGATTGTGATCTTCGGGCGGTATCCGAGGACCAAGCTCGGCGGCATATGCGAAGTGTGGTTTGCTCAGGAACAGGTATACCGCGAGTAAAACGAGAGATGCTGCCAGCGAAGCAACGAACCTCGATTGGAGAGGCGTGAGTTTGGGAGGAAAGGGCATGGTTGAAGGCCAGCTTCTAGGATCGGACTGCTACGAAAGGGACGGGGACGGAGGACGGAGGACGACTGGCTCTGCTGGCAAGGGACTGCTATGATGACATGGTCGGTCTGGAGTTCGAGCAGTCGAATGGTGTTGGATTATGCAGTTGTGAGCGACAGACGAATGCTGAGCCCGGGTATTGCACGTCAAGGACGTGGAAATAGGGACATATCTGGAGTACAGTACAGTACAGTATGGACGTATAGCCAGGATAGAGGGAGGATTTGCGGGACTCCCGCTCCATCGGGGATTTGGAGGTCAGCCACTGCGCCACTGCGCCACTGCCACTGCCACTGCCACTGCCACAATGCTTTAGCCGTGAAGTCAGGTGAAATCACGTGAAGTCACGTGAAGGCAAGGTGAAGGCAAGGTGAAGGCACGTGACGGTGCCTCCCCCATCCACCTCTAGTTTGTCCTTCAACGTCCATGTAACTTTCATCCCATCCTACATGTACTGATAGTAATATTGTATCTTTTCTAGATAGCAAGTCCACCTAGGCGGCTGCCCGTAATGGCAGAGCTGTGCGAGCATAAGCCTACCATTGGGTGCGTTCTCACGGCGCTCCCAGGATGTTGTGCCTGTGCCGACAGACGACCGCCGGCGACTGCCTACCCCGTCTACATCGATGGCCAGGGAATGAGGCTCCGAGGCAAGCGCTGGCAACGTTATTGCTGGAAGTGTCGTGGTAGGTCTATACAAGTGCTTTCTGCCGTCTTGGGCTCTGGACCACACCCGCACTCTGCTCTACAACATCCATCCACTTATTGACATATTGTTAATCTGCTCCAGATTATTGGAATCTACAGTCACAGTCTACTTCCTCTCACTCGCTATCTATAACCCCAACCCCTCGAAACACAGACATGTCCACTGCACCAAACCCACCCGAAGAAGGCCAGCAAGACAACGTGAATCCCGTTAATGTACGGTCAGGTCCTCCATCTTGGTCCTTCGAGTCAATTACCATTCCTCAACCAACCCTCCGCCATGACCCGTCTCATCCTGTCGCGCACCACAGTACTCTTGCGCCACGGAATCCCACATCAGGAACCGCCATGGTCCATGTGCATGGCCAGGCTGTCACCCCACGCCTCTCCAGACGTCAAGCTCATGCCGACCTCTCGAACTCCGATGACAACGCCAGAGAGTCGGGCACGATCAGAAGGAGACGACGGCCTGTTGCCAATCCGTTCGGTACTAGAGAGGAAATTGAGTCAGACGGCTATCAGAGCCCTGTCGCGGACCTGTTTGGCAGAGCCTGGATTCGTTATAGAGAGCATCAGGAGGCTGGTCGAGCAACCGGGACCCCTGCTGAAGTTGAAAGGCAGACGGCTGGAGATGTCAACATCCTAGGCACCGGACCGCCAAGGTCTGACGGGGTTGGTCTAGATAGGACTATGGCTCTGAACCGCCAGAGAAACGACATGGAAGATCGGTCCCTGTTCATGGCCTTGGAAGCTTCACTCCGCCAGCGCCAGCGAGAAAACCCTCATGCACACCCGAGAGTCAACCCTATCGATCAGCAGTCCACGCGACCGCGGCCGCTCGAAAGTGAGGAAATGACCGTCAACATTGCGTGTAAGATATGTTGCGAACAAAAAGTTGATACTCTCCTGGAACCCTGCATGCATGTCGCTATATGTCACTGGTGCTCGGAAGTGGTCCGCGAACGTGCTCGTGAATCTGCTCGCCGGCGTCGAAATGAGCCAGACCGGAGAACGGATGAGGAGGATAAATGGAAATGTCCCATCTGCCGACGTGATGTCACACAGTCAAGAAGAGTGTATCTGGCGTGAAGAATCGTTGGCGGGGGATATTGAAGTCACGAATTGGGTTGGCTTCCTTATTGTGCATCAAGATCTTATGAAAGTATCTGCGTTAGGCGTTGACCTCGGATGGCACGGGCGTGCAACCCCAACTGTCTGGCCTGGATGAATCAGGCACTGTGATATGTGGAGCGGGAAATCTCATGTGAGTTGGACTAGGTCAAGAGGGTCTGTAGACAATAATCACAGACGAACGTAGCATTGCATTGCCTTACCATGCCTGCCTCTGTGCCTTATACCTCCTTGACATTGCAGATCTGGAATTGAACATACATGCTTGAAGGTTCTAGATGCACCAGGAGAGAAGCAACCGAGATATCGACGATGCCGTGTTGACGTTGGTGGCTGAAAAGGAAGGATGATTGATCAATCTAGAGCCTTGGGCATAATGGCAAGATCTGTCCAAAGACAGCGCCACCTTCCTACCTGCCTACAGCCCTAGCTTTTAGAAAGCAGCCGGTTCATGGACTGGCAACGGGACAACTCACGGACAGATCAGGAATTGTTCACGGGCCTCCTTCCTACCTTTCCGAAACTCATCTGAAACACGGGTACTCTCGGCAAGACTGCCCTGATACCAGGCACACGTAGACCAGAGCAAATGTACAAACCTGGGGGAGGTTGACCAGAACGTCCAGGAAGCGTTGTGGTAGCAAAGTGAAGTTTGCCTTTGACAGTGGACAGAAACCACAAGATTTTGATGCCAGCTAGCCAAGTGAAGATTGTCCCCACGGTCGCCAGAAGTGGCATGGTTTGCCCTCTGAAAAGGAGAGAGTGCAGAAGTTCTCCTACCAAGAACTCGTGTCATCTGTAGGACAACACGCAAGATATCCTCAATCACGTATCGGGAAAGGGAAGATGTTTCGAGGGCTGAGAGACTGTTGCTCACCGTTTTCGTAGCGGAAGTACATCAAAGGCGAGGAACCGGCGCAAGACCAGACTCGTCAGTATGAGCTGCTCCACCACCACCCTATCTAACCGCAAGATCAACCAGGAAAAGGACATTTTGTGGCCGGAAAAGGCGTCGTTGGATGCAACCTCGGAATGAAGGTTCGACAAGATATCAACAAATCGGGGTGTTTAGGGAACTTGGACGGCATCTTTTGCGTGGTCGTGTCTGCCTTGTTGGATTCCCCTATAACCCTGTACACGCCCGACGTGCCTCGCAGATCAGGGCGAAGTTACGGGGGTACCTGAGTAGTGAGTTACATACCCTGACTTGAGAAAGGGAGTCCGTGCACGGGTGGATTCAGGGGAGTGCTATCGCAAAATCTAGGCGTCAGCATTATTCCCGTAAGCCAACCCACCAGTTAGTCACTATTAGCAGATCCATAGCACCGAGCGATTCGAAATCCAAAACCACGACGGGCCAATTCTTGCATACCAATTTGGGAACCGGGGTAATCTCCAAGTTTGTAATGAGGCAACCTTGAGACGGGGCGCCGACTCAGGCTGGACACTCGGGTCTGCCTGCTCAGAGGAGATGTCCAGTTGGTCGCAACAGAAGTTGAAGTTCTCCAAGCAAAGTGGAGCTGCGCCGTATCGAGACGAGACTTCGAAACAGCAAAGGGTCGAATCAGTAACCGGAAATGAAAAGGCAACCACCTGCTTGTCGCATGATATCCCTGATCTGGGCATGGATGCGTCCACGGATACAGAAGATGGGATTTGTCCGAGACCTGGCGACAGCTAGGATCATTTATTGGATCCTGGTCGACCCGTTTTGGCTGCCTGTTCGGAGGCAAAATCGACATGGGAGTGTCGATTCTCCTGACCGGGTTAAGACAACCAGAGAGGCTCCAATTATATTAAGAAGCTGACAGGAGACAGCCACCTTCCTGGTACTTTGTAATAATCCGACCATGGCGGGTCTCGTAGGGTGACAACATGCGGTGTACGGAGACGTGGTCGAGCTGCCAGCACATCGTGTACTGTGGATATCATGTGAGCCTTGTCATGGTCCCCGGTCAGCCGATTGCAAGACCTGTACGGACTAGGTAAGTGCCTGATGGTGTTGCGCACGATGGGCAGATAGATTTGTTGGCATTAGCAGCCTGAAAATAGCCCCCAGTGCAAATCTCGTCCTCGATTCGTGCCATTGCAAGGCCACTCACATGTCTGAAGGCGAGCTGGAAATGGGATGAGGCGAAAGGACAGGGGTCGGCCAACCTCTAAGTTCTTCTTTATCCCTACGGCCTCTTGTTCTGTCGTGGCTTTGCTGACAACGTGATGCTATGAGTTGTGGAGATTTCGCGACGGTCAGCGGGCAGGGTGCCAACTCTTGCCATGTGTTGACTCGGTACAGTCGAAGGGGAGGCGATGCGAAGGCGACAATGCCGGCAGTCCCTCTCAGCGTACAGCGAATGACTTCTCAGCCCTCTGAGTGTACAGCGAATGACATCTTAGATGGCGATAATAATCTTGGGAGTGCCACCTCCTTTCTCTTTCACATCGTGGCCACATGGATCCTCAAGCACAACAGAGATTACGTATGCCACTGGCTGCTGCGGTGGTATCCCACAAAGCGTTGGGGGAGCGGGAAGGCCCAGATTGGGGGCTGTGTAATTCGCCACAGGTCGATCTAAACAATGGAACGCGCGGAGTGTATGGATACCACACTATTCTCATGGCTTTGCAAACATCTGAGTAGGGGTAGAAGGTATAGAGAGCATGACAGCCAGTTGATGATCCGCATACCCCGGTTGAGAGAGGGTGATAAGGCTGAGGCTGAGGCGGCTTCAAATAGGTCTTGAACGAGGCTAGCGAGTTCTGCGATGGAGATGGACAAGTGGAAGACCGCCGGTACTGACCCTTGCCTCGAAGTTGAGAAACCGGCGACGGTGACGATGGTGACGCTGGTGGCACTGATGAAGAGACATGTCGTCAGCTGGGCGACGTCGATGTGAGTGACAGGATGGAGTACTGAGGGCGTTGTGACTGAGGGCGGAGGGCGCAGGCCGATACCAAAGTACTGTAAATACTCCCTCCGTCCAAGTGGTGGAAGCACAAGTTGGTGCAAGTGGTAACACGTGGTAAGCTTCTGGCGCCTTATGTAATCGCTGCATACGCCACGGTGCCACACTGGTGATACTGTCGCTTCATGTTCGACTCGATCCTTTGCATTCACTCCCACTCGCTAAAGCGCAGGACTTTCTTTCACGGTTGTCGGAGCGAACATTTCTTCGCCATAGAGGTAGGAGTTCAACTGGCTTTCTGGTTCATATCATCATTAGACTTTTGCCCGTTTCTAAGATCTACGTGCTTTTCCTTCCCTGCTGCAGACCAGCAACATGCAGCAACAGCTATTACACTCCAAGCTAAGGGCTCTCATTTTGTACTTGGCCCATGGCTGACAAGTTTGGCTGAGCCCCAAACAGCGCTTTCGCTAGGCTGGACTCCAAGTCGCATGCTCAACATGGCAACGACCCCGCTGACTTGCGCCTGACGCACCAGCAGGGAGACAAACTTACTCTGCTCATTCGGTCTTCGGCTTGCTGTCTTGGACAGTATCGTAGATAGAAGTAGCGGTAATAGTGGCAGCTGGCAGTCGGCAGGCAAAGGTTCCCATGCAGACGCTGGTGAGCTCGGACATCGATACACATTGATCGATGTAGGTGTCACGCCGCATTCAGACGATGTCGATCATTTGTGCATCGACGTCTGAATCAACAGATGTTTGCGGACACACGCAGTCCATGAGAGAAGGGTTCTCCAAGGAGGTGGCAAATTCAGTACAGGAGAATTGCTTCGATATAGTGTCGTAGATCATGTAACGGTTCAACTGCACATGTGTGAGTTCCCGATACCAGTTGATACAGCGTGTACATACCTGTGCGAGCCTTCCACCTAGCCAAAGGCATCGTTCGGCACGAGGGGCAGCATGGCTTGGAAGCTCCAGAGTGCGTTCATCTTCATCGACCACCTGGCCCTCAAAAAAGTCGGCCGGGAAATAGTAATAGGCCCATTCCAGTCCTCGCATGAGAAAGTCCTCTGGCAGCTGGCGTCCTGTTCCAGACTGATGTTGAGGGAAGTCCTCGGCCTCGATTCGTGCATCAACCACTCCGGATCGGCTCAACGTATTCAAGCAAAGCACCAGCTTCGTCCACGGAACATAGTTTTCTATGTACACGAGGGCTCCTGGCACGTAGGATAGACTCCAAAGAAAGGCTAACGTAATATGCATAAACGGCAATATGTTCCGATCGCCCACTTTTCCGGCTACTATGGATATAGACGTTGACCAAACCGGAAGAACGTATGATGTCACTTCGTCGGCCGAGGTGAACTTGGCTCCTGGCCGAGCACCAGCAGCGGGAAGGACTTGACGAAACAAGGTCACATTGATTGAGCCATTGTTCCAAAATTTGTGGTGGATGTCCTGCTTCATATATGGATCCTCAGGCGGCCGTGTATCTGTGATGGGGTCCAGCTGTTTCTCATGTTGGGTCCCTTTAATCTCCTCCGTGTGGGTTCGGAAAGCCGTCCAGAGGAAGTTTTGATCGGTGCCAAAGTCCAAAAGCCATGCAATAAGAGACAGCGCAATCTCGGAGCCTTGCACCTTCCAATTAGAACCGGTCCGGGAAATGTGATTGTCCAATTCGGAAATATATTGTGTAACATGTACACAATACTGGTTGATCCAGCCCTGAGTGAACAAGATGCCTCCAGCAGTGACAAAGGAACTCTCCAGCTTGGGGTACTTCTGGATTGTCGATTGGGATTTCTCCAGGAACGGTGAATACAGAAGCATGATCGAATCTCGTGCATTGACAAAGGGGATGCCGCTCGTCAAAGCTTTGGAGTAGTAGAACAGTTGCCGCACAATATTGGGCCGGGCCAGGACGGCAAGGTGATGCTGAATTCTCCCGGTGGTGGGGGAGCGATCAGCAGCACGGTTGTACCACATGCGCGCCACGTTAGCCCAGGTCTCCCGGTCTCGCATGTCGGTTTCCTCAATGGCCATCCTGTAACGAGCCAGATCTCCCAGGCACTCGATCCAAGTTTCATGGAACGCAGGAACATATTCCAAGAGCAGCCCCATCATCTGATACGCTAGATAGACAAAGCTCAACATGTGCTCGAGCGACTGCGGCAGAAGATGACGAAGCAATTCGAGGAACGAATGGATGGCATGCCTCCACATGCGAGCAGGCATTGCGTATTTTGTCGGCAGGCGACGTAACGCTGGGGAAGCAGCCGGATGTTGGGTCGCCTGGAAGAAATCCAAGTGCTCATGGAGAAGGGTTCGATGAAGTGCGATCAAGGCCTGCCACTGTTCATTGGACAGTTTTGTGGAGGACTGAGACTGATGCAGGCACACCTCGACGCATTTCTTCTCCACCATGACAAGGCCGGCATATATGCCTTTGATCTCGTTCACGAGTTGGTCCTGGGTCACAGGCCGGGTCTCTGGCTGCAACTCGATCTTGGAGGTTTGATCTAAGGCTGTATCATGGTTAGAGGTACCAAGAGACGGAGCAGGGCTGAAGGGATTCTTTTCGCCGTCGTGACGCGGTAAAGATTGGCGCGAGTTTGGCTGTGTCATGGGCACAGGTACGGGCACGGGCACGGGTTGCGGCGAGGTTAGCTTTGGCGATGAGAACGGGGTCCTCTGCGCTGACCGTTGCCCGGCGGAGAATGACTGTGTCTTGACAGAGACAGAGCCAACGGCAGGAGAAGGGGTGTAGGAGAAGGCCAGATCATGGCGCTGCGAGTTGGGCGAGGTGGAACTGGCTCGATCTTCCTGGGCTCGTATTTTGGTGGTGGGCCGTAAGTCTTGGTCGAGAGCAGGCCGTTTGCAAGGTAGCATAGGATCGGCGGCAGACACCATGAAGGATTGATTTGGGTCGGTTTGGCAAAATCTGGTAAGACAGTAGGGGGGTTCCTGTCTGACGGATGAAGATGGTGGTGCTGCATGTTGCTGAAATATCTGACCAAGACTCGGAGGGGCTTGTTGCGGTGACGAGTCCTGCCAGCCTGGCCGCGATTGGGATTTACTCTCGCCGCTAGGCAGCCACGAGTCAGCCAATTCCGGTGGAAGGCTTGGGGGGTCACAATCTCCGCAAGCATGGAGTGACGGCAAGTCGCAAATGGGAGATGTTGGTGGCTGGTGGTGGTGGGTGGCGGCAGTGGCTGCGCGGGT
The DNA here is from genome assembly GCF_000585565.1 of Capronia epimyces CBS 606.96. Taxonomy (NCBI): domain Eukaryota; kingdom Fungi; phylum Ascomycota; class Eurotiomycetes; order Chaetothyriales; family Herpotrichiellaceae; genus Capronia; species Capronia epimyces. The sequence continues at coordinate 1,026,683 of NW_006912910.1, forward strand.
GGCAAAGGAGATATAAGCAGAGACTCACTTCGGACTCGCTGAATCTGGACGGTTGAGCCAGCGCTGCAGCTGGGCAGGAGACTGCGGGCCGGGCTTGCCCGAGTCGAAGTCGTGTCTTCGGGTATGATTCAAGTGTCTGCTCGGATCGATCGCTGAGGGATTTCGAGCAGCCATTGATGATGGCGTGGCGGGTGGTGAGCAACGGCGACGGCAACATCAACCACAACTGCAACTGCAACTGCGGGTGTGGTGATGACACGACAAATCGTGCAGCGCAGCGCAGCCGGACCCAAGTTTTTCCGTTCCGGCAGGTGCGGGGTGACGCTGAAGCTGAGGCAGATAGAAACCTGCGGTGCACCCGGAGAAGTCCTGCTGCGCTTGGTCAACGCTGTCCGCCATTGGGCCAATTGCTTGCTCATCGTTTCGACACGCTGGACATCCAAGCCTTCGATTCCGACAAGAGGGACGGGGACGAGTGCAGACATACTTCTTGACAGCGCTGGAGCGCGAGAAGCAGGAAGAGAGCGAAGAACGACGACGGTGGTCTGAGCGTCGAGATGACACGAACGAGTCCAATCGAGAAGACTACTGAGGCTATACTACGATCAGAACTCACTGTTGAAAAGAGCCGCAACATGTGGCAGACTGGGCACTATTATTTAAGAACAGCAGACCGGTGTGAAGACTGAGGGTCGCTCGTTTCGTAACACTGTGCACATTGCAACAACATGCGAACCAATTTTGCGAACCAAGGCAACCATCCCTGAGGCTCAACTCTAGCGAATCAGAGATCGACGCGGGTGCAGGGGTTTTCGTCCCCAGCATGCAGCTATTGCTGCCTGATAGGTGCCTGATATATGGATGGCGGCAACGGCAACCTGGAGGAATATTATAAAACAAGTCTGACAGTCTTTCGTGGGATGAAGGTTGCGAACCTTATACACATGATTCTCTGAGAGCGGTGCGCAACCAACACACCTTCTGTTGGTATCTGTGATCTCGGTCTTCCCCACCGGATACCGGGCACTATTTGGGCCGGTCAGGATCAGGCTGGTTTCTCACCGGCCGCCCTTTCAGCCCTTTTAGGCCCCGGCCTCCTTTCCCCTCTCGATTTCAGCCAGCCCGCGCTGCCTTCCTGCCTTGCAGCTGCCGTCCGAACTCCAGCCTCCAGTCTGAGTTTCTGCAATCTCTTAGGCGCCAAATGTATCTCTAGTCCTTTCACACGCTTCCTAGGGTCGCGCAGACCTTTGGCCCCAGAATCCTCTTCACCGCTGGCCATCCCCCTGAGTCTGCAGCTCCACGTAGACCATCACGAGGAGCGAAGAGATTTGTGCGGCCCAACAAATGAAGCGACGTACCGATCCACGACATCCGGTTGATAGACAACATGGTTGCGTTGCCTCGCTTTATCCAATACGATTTTACGAGATGTCTCATGACGTTGTCACGTCACGCAAGATGACGAATGGATTCCGGACGATCGTCTCCGTCAGACTTTGAGGCAAACCAAGGTAAGGCTTGTTCAAGGCTCCTCCCTTGAGGATGTCACACCATACTTCTGAACAATTTGCGAACACCAACTTCATTCATCCACGGCGCCCTCAGTTGCACGAAACATAGGTCTCGTGCTTTAGGGAATGTTCTCTCCCTCCCATTGCACCAATCCCCGGGCATTTGTGTCATTGTATAGGCGGATCTGGAGCAAGATGACTTCTCGCAAAGGATGCATTCAAAGGGGAAAATGTCCCCATGGATGAGCCGGTCTTGTGTCTCGCCGCCTTTGTCGGTTTCATTTCCCATCAGATGACAGTTACACATTGGCACGTGTCAGTGTCGGTCTTCCAGCACGAGCAATTCCCATTGAGGACCAACTATCCCTAGCACCTGTCATGAATTCAAATCAAACCAATGGACGGATGTACAACTGGGATCCTTTGGCGGTTTACACGGACAACAAATGGAAAGTCGTTTGTATCAGGCAACTTTGGTTTCATCGGCTCACCCAACTGCCATCTGCTCCGTCTCGTTCAGTAAGTACTTGTCGACAAGCACCCGCGAAGGCGAACAGTGCTATCGTCACATGGTTCAGCTGAGGCCACCCGAGTGCTCGCTTATCCTCTTCTGTGGCCGGTTCTTCGGGAAAGAAAGTCGGCCTCAAGACAAGCCTGATGGTCAAAGATCAAATTTTCTCTGATTAGGAAGTCTACACGGTAAGGAGACAGCCAAATGAACTGCCCGTCGTGGGGACAAGGTAGCGAGCAGAGACATGATTGGGATGTTTGAAGATCTGATGCGAGAAACGGCTCTGGGCAGGGACTGCCCTTATGTTCGAACTCAAACACGCTGCAAGACACCAGGCAAAGACTTCAACGACCCATTACATGAGATATGGTTTTGAAGCATTATCGCAATTTCTGCCGACTTGCCTGGGGCTACCCACCGGTCTCGCCCAATTTCGAAGTTCGCAACAGGAAGCTTCGATGAAGCGGAATTCGACCTTGCGACGCAAAGGTAGGAGCGAGTACTCCCTCCATCATCTCAATGCCGAGCGCCAACCCTGCTTTGATGACTCCGAAGAACAGTTTCAAGTCATCTCCTGTAATTGCTTCCGTTCTGAGGCCATCATCCCCCTTGAGGCTCCGCTGCTGCAATCGATATGTCTCGATGTGATGGGCAATTTGACAAAAGGCTAAGGTAAAGACTGATCGATGCCTGTGCTCGTTAAGCGAGCGGCTCGGGGATTGGCTCCTTAGGCTTGGCAGGCAACCAGGCAACCTTTGACTGACATATTTATCCTCCGTACAGTAGGGAGAAGCTCCTACCTTTGAAACAGCTCGAAAAGGGGGATGCGCTAAAAAGAGTCCGGACGGATGCCATGGCAAAGTTGCAGACAGAGCATCTTCTCGCGAGCTCTCTTCCTTTCCCCACTGGCCCAGCACTTGATCCGGAATGCAACCGAGTTTTAAGGAGCATTCCAACCCTCACCTCAGATTTGCTCCTATTCGTTCCAGTCCACCAAGGGATGCTGCTCATCTCCGCGGCCGTCATATGGTTCCATCCCCCCGTGTGATGCGGCGGCTGTGCGAAGCCATCCAGACAAATTTGCCTTCTATCCAGAGCGAATGACAGCTGAACCCACCTCACGGGCCGGGCAATGCGCGAGATATGCGCCTACGGACGAGCGAGACCTGGGTTGACTGGGTTTACTGGGTTTCTGTTCTCGGATTGCACATGTTGTGGCTGCGAGGAGGTCTGAACGGTGCATGCAATTTGGCGTACGGAGTCCGGAGTACGGAGTACAGCTAGGTCCAAATCAGAAGCTTGAGGGAGTAACGAGAGACAGTCTCCAGACATTGGTGGTTACACTGTGTGGCATTCGTGTCGCTCCTGCTCGTTTCACTGCAAGGCAACGGTTTTCTTCCTTTTGATCACTTCTCCACGAATCAGCGGTTACTCGGATCACGTTGTTTTCAGCTCCTGTATCGCGGGGGCGACAGCAGGATGATTCTCGATTTTTCAGCCCTACGGTGGGTACGCTCTAGGATTCTAGGATCTGTGCATTGTGCATCGAATTCATTGCTCTTCACTTGGAGGAGGCATTTCGAACCATGCTCGCGAGGACGGAGCCCATCACCGGTTTCACCTCGGCCACTGCCTGGTCCGCGATCTCGTCTCACGAGACCATCAGCAACAACGATCACACGGGTGGGAGATGCAAGGTAAATGGACAGGCCATTCTGCTGTGCGCAAATACGTTGGTCGACGAATCTTCTCCTTCTCCCGGTGACATGGAGCATCTCTATACTAGCTGCGTTCCAAAATCTTTGTACCACTCTGATGTCTTGGTTGGAGCAACTGGTCTCGTGGGACTGGTTGCGATAGCTTGCGACTCCGGACTGGTCTTCAACCGGCAAAATACCCCGGACGAGCGAGCACACACATCTCGCCAGGGCAAGGCGAGGAGGTCAGCTGCATGGAAGGACATGAGGGAATTCTAGGTATGCAAAGGGACTCAAGCCTTAGACCTGCATGATGGAGTGTGGACTGGACTTTCCTGAACAGGGGCGCCCTTGTTGCGCTTATTGTTATTGTCTGCTTGAAAATTGCGCCCGCTCACTGCTAGACGGAGAGAGAGCCTGAGGAGTGAGTTTGTGCCTCGACCGGTCAGGATGATGACAGTCCTGACCTACGGTACTTCCTACAGTTTCCAGCTCGGTTCAATCTGGATATACAAAGTCATAGTAGTGTGGGATCAAAGTAGTCAGGCTGACGCTGACCGGAAGAAGCCACGAGGGATCAGTCTCACCTCAGCAACCGGCGGCTTCAGCACGATAAGCCAAAGAGAAACTATGACGGTGGTTCGATGCGGGTTCCATGCGAATTGCTGCAAGGCAACTCGTCGATGCCTAGCACCATTATCACATTATCACTCACTATACGACGGTCGTATGCAGCCAGAGTTTCCCCCGTCTCGACCACACGGCCGACTAATCAGCCCAGCCAGTGAGAGTATGGATGTATGTACATGTATCGAGGCATCTTTCGGAATATCCCTGCACGGGTCCGTTTGCGGAACCGCCCTTTCATGGAGAGACGGGTTCGCCAGGAAGTCGGGATCGGTACGGAGTACGGAGGACATCGGTGATGTATTGCCCTACTAGTATACTAGTATATACTAACCTAGGTAGAGTATATGCATATGTATGCCTGCGTCCCGCCTCCCGCATCCCGCGTCCACAGAACCAGGGGTCAGGGGCTGTAAGCCAGGCTAATAAGGCTAAAGGCCAATAAGGCCAATAAAGCTAGTGAAAGACGAGGGTGATATGTATGCAAGGATGAGGATGTCGACGTCGACGCCCGACTTAGCTACATATCCGTACGTCTACTCTGTACATTTATTTACCTTTACCTTTACCTTGACAGCTGATAGTTGTTGGTTGGTTTGGTTGATAGACTGTGCGCCCCATGCATGTTCCATCTCCCGTCAGCCCAGCTCAACATCTACTGTCCACGGCTCGCTTGGTCACAAGATAGACAGACCCCCCTCGGCTTTCAGTCTGTGTGTGTGTGTGTGTGTCTGTGTCTGGTCTGGTCTGGACTCTGGACTCCATTCCATGCTATGCAGTGCCTGCTGACCATCGACCATCGACCATCGACCATCGACCATCATCATCCTGATCGCATCAGGCCTGAACTCACCACCAACCCCGCGTAGAGAGACTTGGCACTATTCGTTGTTTCCTCTCTCTCTCTCTCTCTCTCTCTCTCTCTCTCTCTCTCTCGTCAGCAACGTCACCAGTCAACAAGTCCGTTCAGTAGGTAGGCTTTGTAGCCGCGCTCTAGATTTGATAGCATTACTCACATACTCACGTCATAGTCATAGTCATGTCGTCCTAAGGATCTTTTCTTCTCCCCTTCCCCTCCCCCACCCACCCACACTCACATCCACATCCACATCCACACCCTCATCCACACCCTATCTCCCGGCTTCGGACTCCGGACATGCAACGGGAGAGGACGCATGTTTGGGTTTCATGCAACAGGACAGGACGCCCAGCTTGGGTTCCATGCAATGCAATGCATGTCCAAGTCCGGGCTCGCACTTGCATTCACAGTCCCTCCAGCGTCTGACGAGTTCGAGTTGCTGAGGTGGACGGGACGGACTGACGACTTGTCGTGTCTTGGTGCGGGCGGTTCCAACTCGAACTTGAACTGGTTGAAACTACATACAGTATTCACTTCCACTTCCAGTTCCATCTGGGGTCCGGTCCGGTTCGGTTCGGTTGCCTTGCAGTTGGACTATTATGCTGCAGCATGTCAGGGGGAAGTAGTCCGTAGGCGTACATAGGGTTCAAGTCTTTGACAATGGCAGATGCAGATGGCAGATGGCAGTTGTTAGATGCTAGTCTAGCCGAGCATGGAACGACTGAGGCGCACTGATTCGGTCTGGGCTGCCATACACCATACACTGTACACTGTACACCGCTCTGCTCTGTCACCCCCATGCTGTGAAGGAGCAACGAACAAGAAGCAACGAGCAACGAGATGGAAGTGAGGACCTTAGCATGCATTGCATTGCATTAAATCACATCACATCACATCACATCTGCCGGTGTTGCCTGTTGCCTGCTGGGTATGTAGCTAGAGATGGTAAACGGTAGACGGGAGATGGTCATGTGCCAGACATCTATCTTTACGGATACGAATAGTGCACTTTGTGGGCACTATTGCTACTATCACTATCACACATGTCCTAGGTTCGGTAAGGTAGGTAGGTTAAGGTTAACAGGGCTCTTGCTGTTGCTGTTCAGGCAATCGAACGAATATGCCCGTACAGTGTACAGTAGTGTGCGGATGGGCGAAAAGGGGAAGGGGAAGGGGGGAAGAGAAGAGAGAGAGAAGAAAGAATCCAGCAGAAGAAACAAAACACTGCACAGGATACGTATGTTTGACAGCCAGCGCAGTTCCTTTTGGCGTACATACAGTAACTAGTGGTAGTGGTAGTGGTAGTGGTAGTGGTAGTCAATGGCCTAGCAAGTCAGACTTTTATTCTTATTTCTTTTCCGCCTGGCCTTGACATGGCCTTGACTTTCTGATCGGCTGAAGCTGAGGCTGAGGCTCACTACAGAGTACTTACACTTACTGTAAGTCGCCAGCATCTCCCATTTAACCCTAACCCTAACCCTCTTCCCATCTCCCATCTCCCAGGCTTCACTTGATCTTCAAGGTATGAGTGCCACAGATCTATCCCTGGGGACACGCTGCTTGACCGCCCAATGGAGTGGGAGTCTCTAGCTCCTGGTGCTGAATCGCTACACACCGGCGGACCGAACAGAAAAGAAGACGGACAAGGTCATTGAGCAGCTTGACGTATTCATGCCAATAGATATAAATGTGACTGACTACAGCTTTTTCTTCAGATTCTTCTTGCCGTCATTGCCCGAGCCCGTTCTGGAAGTTGACCATCTTAACTTGAATAGCACCCACAAGAAGCCCAGCGCGATCGAGACTATCGTCAGATATTCGATGGTGCGTGGACTGGTCACCTCGGTGTCCAGCACCGGAACCGCGATCCGTTCCACGATAGTACCATTCTGAGGCGCAGGATTCAGATGATAAAACATGGTCCTTGGACCAAATAGCCCGTCATAGCCTAGCTGTGTTCTGTCAAAAGGGTTGACGGGGAACTTGGTACCATCCTCGGCCGTACAAGCCCAAAAGACGATGGGCCAGGGCACTTCAACCGTTGATGTGCCTCCTGCCGTGGGCTCAAGATATCGAAGGTGTAGAGGAATCGTCACATCCCACATACCGGCAGAGTCTTTGTGGTTACTTTCCCTGTCATTCGGAGTCTGGATCTCCAAAAGTATGGTTGAACCCCATTTATTTACCACATAATTGGGGGCTTCAAGGTCCGTCTCGCCGGTGATCGACCGCAATCGGCCAAGATTATGGGATTTCTGGAAGAGGGGATCGTTACTGAGAAAGGCATACTTGTCTGCGAAGATATGCGATGGAAGGGTCAGGTAGGTTTGCAAGGCACAAACACTCCCCACGGGCTTATTTTTGGGTTCCGTCAACGACGATGCAGACGCAAACGAGATTCTCAGAATAGGGTGTAGGCCGGTAGGCTTGTCGAACGAGATCGTGTATCGTTGCAGTTTTGATTGATCCAGGCTGAGCGAGTGGTGTCGAGAAGGAAAGCTGAACAGTGTCGGCTTGGGATGGTCATCTTCTCCGACAACAATCAGAAAGCCTGATAGTTGAAGATCAGATGGTTCCGGTGCTGGCGCGGGGCTGAGGATGCCGACTTCGACCTTGTCAGATCCGCTCCGTGGGATGTCGAGATTCCAGGCGTCGAGGGTGGTGAACTCGCCGATAGGATCATAAATGATGTCCGGTTGTCTTGACCACATCGTCGTTAGTGTCAGGGTGTGAGAGATGCTGTCATAGTCGAAGTCCACCGAGTCAGCTATGTTCAGGAGAGTTGCTGTGTGCAGACAGACAAGGTCGGATGGCCTGCAGACCTTCCGCTGCAGGTATGCCACGAGTGGCTTTATCGAGGGAAGAAGAGAGTAGTATTGCAAGGAGGCGGTCTGAGCGAAACGCTCAGAGATCAGCGCAGGGCTGGTAAATGTTGACTGCGGCGATTCACATCGGAGGCCTGGCCCGAGTACTTGGTGAAGAAGATTGCAAAGTCGATCGGGTTGGTCCTCCTTCAAGGGGGTGTACAGGACGTGCAAGCCTGGCGATATCCTTGAAAGAAACGGAACTGTGGTATTGTAGGGACGCTCGGGCGCCCATCGAACATGCAACTCATGAGACTCCTTCAAGACATCCACCACGTCCTGCGGGAGTTCTTCGAGGCCCAGAGTCAGCCGTTCTTCTCGAGCGGCCTTCAAAGCTCCGAGCAGAAGCTGGTTTTGGTAGACCTGGATGTCGGCTGGGTTGACAGCACGGCTGGGGTGAGTGATGTAGGTTGGGCGTCTGCGCATCGCGATATTGAAGGACTCTAGTCAGCACAGGTGGGCAGATTCTTCGATGATATACGATTGCTGTGGACGGGTGGGAAGTTCACCGACATTGTTGATGTTTCTTCAATGTTGGTTGAGGTTGAGATATGTAGAACACGAGTTACGAGCTACGAGCTACGATATACGAGACACGGTTATCGATAAGACCCATCGCGAACCGACACCTTAGGCACCTAATTATTAGGTATATTTATTTATTATATGACACCTCCTCAACTCCCTCATGCCAACATGTCATTATTCACGTCTTTGGTTCCTGTCCAGATACGTTTAATGGATGTTTCTCTCCATCAGTCGATCTAGACCCTGAGTGTCACTCTTACCACAGCTTCCTCGGCCACCCGCGACTCACTGCCGCCATGGCGCCAACCGTGTCCTCTTCCCAGATCAAACTATCCTATCCTCTCTATGCCGCCGACTTCGACCCTTTCAATCCTGACTTCCTCCTGGTCGGCGGTGGCGGAGGCTCTTCATCCACCGGCGTTCCCAACAAGATCTCTCTCATTGACGCCTCCCGCCGGGATCAACCGGCTGAAGTGGCCGATGTCGAGCTTGTCAAGGGCGAAGATTCCGTGACAAGTCTTGCTGTCGCCGAGTCCTCTGGCTCTGCCTTGACTGCGTTTGCGGGCATCAACAGCTCTATCGCCGACCAGAACGCGGGAAAGAATGAACATCTCAGGGCATTCCGGATTGGGCTACCAACAAGGAAGAGAAAAGCAGATGGTGGCGCTCCGGACGGAGAGAAGCCAGTGGCCACGGCACCAGGATCACAACCCCTTGGACGGACCGCTCTGTTCAAATCCGCAACAGGCACGAAGAACGAAACATACCAAAGAGTCCTGCGTCTTTCCCCGACCAAATCCATTGACCAGCCTCGACTTGCCGCTATCGCCTCAGGCCTGGCTCCAGAAAACGAGATCATTGTGTTTCGACCGACAGCGAACCCAAAGTCGGATGATGAAGTATCGCGCATTAGCCTGGGAGGACGTGAAGCAGCAGACTTGGATTTGATCTCTGATACCGAGAAGGAGGCTCATCTTCTGGCATATTGCACCGACGACGAAGTGTTTGTGCAGCCCCTTCCCGCCGCCTCAATGCCTGGGAGACCGATATCTTTGTACCGGGGTCCGGAGTCTACAACGTCGCTGCCGCCGTCGAAGAGAGCCAAATTTCGCTCCATACGGTTTCTGACCCCTCGGTATTTGTTGCTCCTGCAAAACAAACCCGGACGGACAGGTGCGGACCTCCTAGTCCTTCGAGTCAGTAATGATCTGTCACAGGCTGGCATCTCACTCCGGAAGCGACTCCACAAGTCGACAAAGGCGGCTGTAGGGTTGGAAATTTGCCCCTTGACCGAGTCCGAACGGGGTGAGCGGCAATTTGTTATTGCTGTCGCCGGACAAAATGGCGATGACAGCTCCATAGAGCTGTTGACAATCGACTACTGTCCCGACGCTGCCCTGGGAAGGTTTCGGCCCTACACTTTCCTCCGAAGCGTCCATAAAGGCCCTCTCACGAAGCTGGTCTTCTCGAACTTCATCGGCCCTGCACTTCCCGTCACAAAAGATGTTGGCCCCCAATCCGTGCGCCTTGCCTCGGTGGGCGTTGATCAATGTGTCGCGGTGCACCACCTTTTTCTCCGGCCATTTCCCGCCACCTACACGAAACGGCCACGATACGTACTTGTCCCGCCAGGCCGGTCGGAAACCATGCAGACCACATTCAGCGTATTCTTTGCTCTGGTGGTTGTCGGGGTCGTGGCATTCCTCATGCAAGCCTTCTGCGAGATCCGCGGGGCCGTGCCACCGTTGCTCGGCGCCTCGGACTGGCTATCTCCAAGCATGCGCGAGCTGGTCGTACGGCCATACGTCTTCGCCGACGTTGCTCGGTCAGAGATACCAGTTGCGGCACACAGCGCGACAGAAAAACTGAAAGACGCCACTTCCCAGATCCCATCTGTGGACCAGGTGCAGAGTAGCATCGAAGATGCTGCGGTAGGGATCAAGCAGACGCTGAAAGATCTGGTGGCGGAGAACTCGGAGCTTGAGACCCCCAACCACATTATCGTCCGCGAAGAGCCTGGTTCGGGCCAAGTTTCCACAGAACTCGCACAGGACGCGACGCTTGTGAAAGACGAGACGTTGAGACAGTGGGAAGACCTGACGGAGACGCAGAAGAAGAGCTGGAAGCGGAGACTTGTCGATGCCGGCCACTGGGCCGAGGACCAGGGCGAGACTATCTTCAAGGGCATTCTATTCTCTCAGCTGGCCGACGCCGTAGGACATGCAGTGGCAGGATAAGACGCAAGAGACGGGACGGTATACGATAGCATAGATAGATTCTATAGCTTTGCTGACCGAGATGGACACGAATGTCTTGCCAGCCCCAGCCTTTCCCACTCGTATCGATACCAATTGTCCCACACGCGTATGTCTCCGTGCTAGTATACCTTACTGTCTGTCGGGACGGCGAGTGCTGAGCTGAACTACGTACGTGGTAACTACACAGTGCTTGATATGCTTTGGCTGTCGATGATTATGCTCGACATGCTTTCCACTGTCGATGATTATGCTCGATATGCTTTCCGCTGGCGATGATTGTGTGCTTGCTTGATATACTTTCCACTGTCCATGGTTGTGCTTGATATGCTTTCCGCTGGCGATGATTGTGTGCTTGCTTGATATGCTTTCCACTGTCCATGGTTGTGCTTGATATGCTTTCGCTGTCGATGATGGTGCTTGATATGCTTCCCCTTTCCGCTGTCGATAAGTGTGCTGCATTGCATGGCAATGGCAATGGCACAACAAACTACAACTACCCAGATCTGCCGCAACCCGCAACCCGCAACCGGCAACTTGCTGCTTCATTTTCTACCGGTTCGAAGCTGGCCTTACTGTAGGCGCCCTCACCAAGTCCCTGCAGGGCCTGGGATCGCGGCTGCGAAAGATAGGACCACAGAGGCTCTATTACCTGATATACTGTATGTAGCATGGCTGACGCGGGCATTCAATTCAGCGCAACGCGACACAGACACAGACACAGACGATCTACGGGTTGGTGAAAGAGTGGCCAGTGGCCGATAGCCAGAACAGGACGGGACAGCATTGCACAAGCAAGAAAATTTTCGCATATCAGGTCTCGCACGCATGCATTTGGAAGATCAATCAGCGTTTCCCATCAATCATCAGCGTAGAAGAAGACGAACAACAACAAGAAGATCTTCGTCTTGTGCGCCTTGCCCGCTTCCATTCCAGCTCCTGAATTCGCCGTCATTTCGTGGGTGATGGTTGCAGCTCTTCTTCTGGACCCCGAAGCACTGAACTGCTCAAGTCCGGCATGGCATCTTCCCTTGCCCGATGCTATGGGCCACTTGTGTCACTCGATTCTCGAAAGCCGCTCACTCGGCAGCTTTCCCTGTTCAGCGCCGCTTCGTTGAAATCTCCTGCTACCTCGTCATCCATTTGTTTCCCTTTTCTTTTTTTTACTATCGGCCAGTCCTGGATCTTGTAGCTCTGTATCGAGTCCATCACATATCCAATCTGATGGATGGCCAGCAGCGCGTACAAGCGCCAGAACAGCGCCCCTTGACACTCGGATCATCTCGCCATCCCAACACTGAGGGGGGAGAAAAACAAGGCCATGGTCGTCCACGCCAACTCCATCCTGATGACGGAATACTCATTGTCGGCCCTTTTCCCGCCACTTGAGCAGTTCGCTTAGACTGGCAAGACTGCATCCCATTCGCATGAAGTCGTTCCGTAATAGTTCGTCTGCGCTGGCGCGGCTTCTAACATCGACACACAGACAAACGCTCAAGAACGCTTTGAGCTCTCGGGAAAGCTTGTTGGGATTCTTCAGTCGAGGAGTGCCGTTGGTTGCAATCAGGAAGAGTGCCTTCAGTGGTTCCTCATTCAGATATGGTGGCTCGGATTCGATCATCTCGATGGCCATAATACCAAGTGACCAGATGTCAACCTTGGGGCCATATTCTTTCTGCTTCACAACCTCCGGCGCCATCCAGTAGGGTGTGCCGACCATTGTTGCGCGCTTGCTCTTTGATTCGGTGAGCTTAGCACAAAATCCGAAATCAGCTGTAGATTGTAGGTTAGCAGGCAAAACTATGACTTCGGACGTCTAAAGCTACTTACTGATCTTGACATTCCCCACGCGGTCGAGCAACACATTGTCACTCTTGATATCTCTGTGGATGATGTCCTGGGAATGTAGATGAGCAAGGCCTTTGCAGGTTTCAAAGCAGATGGTGGCAATCTGATCTTCTGTGATCACCGGGTTGTTGTCGATGATATCTGTGAGTGCACCACCCTCCATGAATTCCATCACCACCCAGAGCTCGTTGTTCTGCTCTTGCAGGAAGGAATCGAGGAAGTTGACGATATTGGGGTGTTTCGAATCTTTCATGACAATGATTTCGTTGACAATGAGCTCCTTGCGTGGCTGATTTCGAAGATCCATCTGTTTAATGGCAACCTGACCTTTGGGGCCATGTGTACGGTAGATTTCCCGTGCCACGGGGGAAGGCGCGCTTTCCTTCACCCTGGCGACGTAGACCGAACCAGAGGCCCCTTGGCCGATCTTTTTCTGCTTGCTATACGAGTCCATGGGGTTGTCTTTAGAAACAACCTGCTTAAGCTTGGCCATAACTTCGCTCTCGCTCATACTGGACATGCGAACCTCCTTTGCTCGTTCCTCAACCGGCTTCTTCGCGGACAGTGCAATCTCAGCATCTTTGCGTGGGTCAGCGCCAGGCTTGGTTTGCTGTTGCTTTGCAACGTTCAGAGGCTTTGGTTGCTGTACAGATCCTGGCGAGCGACCTGGCGCCTGTCCATTGGCGCCGTTGGCTTGCTGCTTTAGGGCGGCATCTTTGCGTGGCGCTTCCCTTTCTGGTTGGTACCGAGCGTTCGGGGAAGGTTGTCGATCTCGCTCTCTACTTTCTGGTGATCGTAGAGAACTTTGGCCGGCCGAGGAAGATTGAGGAATGGATTTTTGGGAGTTGCTGGTAGTAGGTGCAGAAGGGGCTGGTCGCTGTGCAATAGGCTGTTGTCGGAGAGCAGCTGAAGGTGATTGCTGAGGAGCACTTGGGGCAGCTCTTGCAGGATTGTATCGAGGGTCTTGTCTGTTCGGCGTACGATCAGAACCACCTGAAAAACCGCCAACCTCTTGTTGAGCCAACGGGGGCCGAGTCTTGGGCAAGGATGCATTGTATGCTTCTTGTTCTCGACGAGTCCGCTCCGCTTCCTCCCGCTCCTGCTCCCGCTGTTTTTCCAAGTCCCGTGCTCGCTTGGTCTCGGCTTCCAGCTGGCGGCGTTTCTGTTCTTGCATGGCAATCTCTTTAATCCGTGCGGCATCGGCTTCCATGTCATAGGCTCCTTTATCAGTCTGCGCTCGTTGCAATTGAGGCTTCAGAGGCGGTGTACCCGACCGTGCCTGGCCGTCCTGGTATTTGCTCATGAATTGATTAGCATTATAGCGCTGAGCATCCGTGGGCGGCGCTGGTCTTGGAGGAGCAACACTGTTAACACCGGTAGGGTAGCCAAGTTGCTTGTTGGATTGTGATGCTGGGGGAGTGACCATGCCGGGTGTGTACATTTCTGGATGTTGCTCTCGCATCTTCTGGTCAGAAACAAATTGGAGGACTTCGATGACCGCCTGCGGGTTTTTCTTGTAATCGTCTCTCGTGATGGCCGAGTTGTTCAAAAGTTTCTCCCACTCTTGAGGTAACCCAGTAAAGCCGCCAGTCTGCGGGTCAAAGCCAACATGGATGCGATGACTGAAATTCGTCGGGTTACTAACGCCCCCCATGCCCGGACATCTTTCGTAGATCTTGTCAATCCAATCGTAGATTTCGTCGTCATTGTGGACTTCACAGGTGATAGTCCGGGTGGGCATATCGCGGCTCATGATGATCTTTCCGTTCGCTTCTTTGGGGTTGGTAACTCGGGTGATTTCGAACGCCATTCGAGTATCCTCCGAGCGTGTTACACCGGTAATCGTGTTCAGTTGGATGGTCTGCATCACCTTCCCATTTTCATTCTTGAGGAAGTCCAATCTAAATTCTCGGAGAATTAGGTATCGTTGGTTCCACTGTGACAGAAGCCTGTCTTCTTTGCAGCGCACATAGCCCTCTTTGATGATTGTAATGGACGCTGAAGATTTCCCGGCTCCTACCAGTGACAAAGAACTACCGTTGGAGAAATACGGCCCACTGGGTGTACTGAGCGCAGGGGAGGAGGGGGCACCCATTGACATGGATTCAAAGGTAGCAGTCGATAGAGAGGTATTGGATCGTTGCAGGTCGATGTGTCGAGGTCGATCGGTAGGAGGACGGGGAGCGGGACCTGGATTCATGAATTGACCTGCGCCATAGAAGCTGGATGCAGTCAGCACCCGTACATTGCACATGATGATAGATCGGTCGAGACTGAGAGGAAATGCGTGGGTAGATTTAGAGATCGGCAGCAATAACAATCAATACTCACCCATTTTCCTGGCTTGAGGCCATGTCTTAATCTCGTGCAGAGGAACGTGGTGTACGTTCAACGAGGGATGTGATGTTGAGCGTCGAGGGGGAGGTGGAGTGGGAGCAGAACCTGTGCTCAGCGAAGAGAGACTGTCGGCGGAACCAAGACGAGCCAGGACAGCATGCGTGCGGCGGCGGTGATCAGTTGTAAGAAGAGTGAGATAAACAAGTCGATGGTACACGTATGAAATCTCGTGCACGATTTCGATTTCACGGGATGATTGAAAAAGCGTGCAGTTTGTCAATCGATCGGTCCGCACGCGGATTTGTGACTGGTGGTGTGTCGGCGGTGAAAGTGAAGAGAGTGAGAGTCCCTGTCTGAGAGAGCAGCGCAGCACAGCAGCGTAGAGCAGAGCAGAGCAGACGTGTCAAACCGTGTCAATCGAGTCTCTGGCGATAGACAGAGTGAGTTGTGGACAAGGGCTGTGGTGAGGAATAGGGTGCGGCACAGCGAATGAACCTAATCAGGCTGAGACAACGGAGCAGTGTGATCCTAGCAGGTTGAGGTAGTAGAGCAACGTGCTGAGTACTTTGCAGTGGTGCTTCTCCGGTACTACTAGTACTGTGAGACCGCTTGGATGGAGATGTGAGATGGAGGGCGAGGTGGTGCTGGTGGTGGTGCTGGACTGGTACTGGTACTGGGATGGGTACTTGTCGTAGTCAACCACCCATGCGCATTGCCGTTGGTTGGCTGCGGGCGGCTAAAGGGCGACGGCTAGGTGACGGCTGGTGGATGAATGGGATAGGAGGGATAGCAACAATGGGGGCTTTTTTAAGCCCTTGTTGCGGCCTGGATCAATTTCTATGGCTGGCACACCCCCCGAACATCACTGGCTTTCCTGGCCCAGGTCCCCCTAACAGGGGCCCTTACAGTACGGATACTTTGTCAGTCGACTGTCAGCCGTTGTTCCTCTGATCCTGACTTCAGCCCTCGCTCATCTGAAACACTCGCAGGAGGCGTTGGAAATCCGCCGAGGCGATCAGCTAGTGACGCCTCAATCGCCCCTGGATTTTGAATTGCTGCATACATCCCTAACCGAAGCGACAAATCATCTTTATCTTTGCGCCCTTTAGGCCGCTTCTTCTCTTCTAGAACTCGACTGTGCTCAATGCTCACCGGGACGCTCTGATTATTAGGCTGTTTCGCCAGTCCGATAGCCGCCCTTCGGCTCGTGGATGGGCACCATCTGTGTGACCCCGGAAGGTTTGATATATCTCCAGCAACTCTTTCAGTCTAACTGGACCCAAAATGGCCTCCTCCATCGTAACCGATATCACGTCGGATGCACCGGTAGGCATTAAATTCCTGTTGTGGTAACGATCCTCCAGCTGCGGAACGAATAGTGACGAGCCTGCGGTCCGTTCCCAACCATCCGACAGGGGTGAAGTCAATACCGGCAGCTGTCACAACCACTCGAGTATTCATTCTGCTGGGTTCTTGTGTTTTCTATCCTGAGCATTGGCCATCAAGGTTTTCCCTGTGTTGCATCCATCCTCGCGGAGCAGGCGGTCAGGCACATGGCACAATGGTCGTAGGGATCACATGACAGCTCTCGACAGCGCCCTGTAAAGATGGGTGAACATAGTCAACATCTGTAACCGGCCTGGTCAAGAAGGCATACATCTTTCAGTTGAGGCGCAGTTCGTGGCGATGAGGCATGGAGGTCAAGGCGTCAGGGGTGGTGTTCCGGGCATGTTAAGTTCTCTGCAACAATTCAGACCCAGAGCAGCTATTGTGACATACCACTTTGCACTCCATGCACATAGGGTCTGTAGTATGCTGATAGATGACACGATCAGAGGAAACATCGAGGTGAGGACTCCTACTAGGTAGTATGTTAGCCTGTCCGACAAGGCTGAGAATACAGTGACGAGGCTCGAATTCTCGACCAATGATGTCATCGTAGCTGGACCTTCAGGCTCTTTGAGGGCAAAATAATTTCTAAGCCGTTTTGGCTGTAAGACGCAGTCTAAATGCGATTACTACTATATACACGTCCTTTTGCTATAAATCCAAGCCCTACCACTTCCCATTACTGCCACTCGCCCTCCACGCTGGTCTCTCAGTGAAAATTTCCACCTCAACCACCCACCATGTCCACATCCGAACCCCCCCATCTCCCCGATGGTCTAGAAGAGGGCGACCTTCTTGACGCAGATGATGCCGCCGAAGAAATCGCTAAAGACGATGACCAGCCGATGGATGAAGACTTCGATGACCTTGACGAAGAGGAGGAGATCCAGTTACAAAATGACTCGGTCGCGCACTTTGATGCTCATACCGACAGCATCTTCTGCATAGCACAACACCCAACCAAACCGTCTATCATAATCACCGGAGGCGGCGATGATGTGGCATATATTTTCGACGCCTCCGTGCCGCAAGCAATCTCCGCTCCAGGCGGTGAGCGGCAGAGCCTGGCGCCGCTACAGAAACTTGACGGACACACCGACTCCGTCAACGCCTCAACGTTCACACTGCCGCAAGGCAAGTACGTTGTGACGGCCGGCCTGGACGGAAAGTTACGGGCGTGGAAGAACGACGACGGGTCCGGGAAGAGATGGACATATCTCGCAGAGGCGTCCGAGGTGCAGGAAATCAACTGGGTGGCCGCGTCGCCCAATCCCGAACACGAAAATGTCGTTGCACTGGGTGCCAACGACGGCTCTGTCTGGGTGTATCAGATCAATGCTGACGACCAGGGGAGCCCCTTGACTATCGTCCAAGCGTACTACTTACACACTGCCTCCTGCACAGCGGGCGCGTGGACACCGGATGGAAATCTATTGGCCACCGTATCTGAAGATGGGAGTTTATACGTCTGGGACGTATTTGTGACCGGCCAAGCAGTGGTGACCTGCACGGCCGGGGATGCACGCTTCGAGGTCGAAGGTGGACTTTACAGCGTGGCGTGCACATCGTCTCTTGTCGCCGTCGGCGGCGCAGGCGGCCATATCAGAGTAGTCGGTCTCCCCCAGCCGGCCGATCAATCAAAAAAGAACGCAAAGGGCGCGGGTGCGTCTCGGCAACCCGCCTCATCTGCAGGCCAGCTCCTAGCCGCGTTACAGGCACAAGCCGACGGGGTCGAAACCCTCTCATTCTCCTCACCCCCGCTCAACATCCTGGCGGCAGGCAGCGTCGACGGTTCGATAGCGTTGTTTGACACGGCTCACCGATTTGCCCTTCGGCGACATATTAAAGAAGCGCACGAAGACTATGCAGTGGTAAAGGTCGATTTCGTGCGCAACCCACAGCGCGGAGGTTGGCTTCTGACCAGCGTAGGTATGGACGGGGTCGTGAGACGGTGGGATGTCCGCGGCGGAACGACTGCAGCGGGACAGGGATTCTTACAAGAATGGAGAGGGCACAGAGGCGAAGGCGAAGGCGGAGGCATCTTGGGCTTTGTGCAAGGGGGTGGGGGTTCGAGGATTGTCACGGCTGGCGACGATGGCATCGCACTGGTGTTTCAAGCAGACATTGCTTGAAAAGGGATGCGAGCAGTTCTTGGAGTGAATAGACCCAACTGATGAGAAGCTTTGGTGGTGAAAATGCCAATGAAGTTCAGCGTCCAACCCCTCCCCACACACTTGCCATGGATGGGCGTCGGGACATCTTACCCTCTCCCATGGCGCACCTTCCCAGGCATTGCGAGACTGACCTTACATTGAACCTTGTGCCCTCCTCAAGACATCTTCGTACAGATCGCACCCATTGAAATCATGTCTCCCACGCGATTCACCAACAAACTTGCCGGCCAACGCGTCCTCCTAGTGGGTGGAACTGGCGGCGTAGGCCTCAGCGTTGCCCAAGCCCTTCTCGAGTTCGGCGCAACCGTCGTTCTGTCTTCTTCACGCGCGGCCAAAGTCAAAGACATCTGCGCAGCATTGGTCAAGGACCACCCCAACGCGGAAGACAGAGTCTCGGGCCATGTGTGTGATCTGGCCAGTCCCAGTGTCGAATCCAACATCGAGGTACTCTTCGACAGGGTTGGGAACGTGGACCACATTGTCTACATGGCGGGTGATCGGTTGCCCATGGTTCCATTGGACGACGTGACCTTGGAAACATGGCAGAAATGCAATCAAGTCCGGACCATTGCAGCCATTCTTGTGGTCAAGGTCGGAACCAGGTACATGAAGAAGGATCGGCGTTCGTCAATCGTTCTGACCGGCGGCTCCATCTGCGAGAAACCGATTGCGGGTGGATGGTCTATGCTGGCCCTCATGGGCGCCGGGCTCAACGGCCTTGGTAGACAACTGGCTTATGATTTAGCACCCATCAGGGTCAACGTGGTCGCCCCCGGAGTTGTCGAGACGGATATGTGGCACGGGATCGGAATGGACGAGGATGGCAAAAGGGCTTTCTTCGCCGAGCACGAGAGCATGATTCCGACGGGAAAGGTTGGACAGCCCGAGGATTTGGCCGAGGCATACCTGTACTGCCTCAAGGACGCCAATGCGACTGGTGTCGTGGTGCACTCAAACAGTGGCACTTTCTTGATGTGATGGAGTGGCAGAGAGGGACCAGCTGCAGGGAAGGCAATATGAGAAGAAGGAGGCGAGTCCTGGTCCGTGGTCAGAACCATTAATCGTTCTGTTTCTCAGACATCCCATAGTAGTATATGGAGTAGAGTAGAGTACGGATGCCTACTAGGTACCTAACAGACCACCTCGTTCTTCGTTCGTATATCCGTACTTGCATCTACGGAGTACGGAGTACAGACTACCGGATGGTGGGAGCCTTGTCGGTCGGCGCAGCCAGTCGATCACGTGGGCGCTGGCTAAGGCTTAGGAGGCCTAAGCCTTCCACTGCTGATTCTCAGCTTTCTCTCTCTCTCTCTCTCTCCCTCTCTTCCCCCCTACGATTCATGTTCATTTCTCAGCCAAATTAATTGCTGTTTCGGCAGGGTCGGGGTCGGGTCAAAACTTGTCGCTCCCACTGCCATTGCATCAGGCCCATCAGCCATGACATCAACGTCGAAGTCAACCTCGACAGCGACGGTACCCCGGTCGACACGGCCGACGCACGACAGCAGCGGGGCGCTATTGCCGGCGATCCTCTGCCTGCACGGCGGCGGGTCGAACGCGACGGTATTCAAGATCCAGGCACGACGGTTGATTTGGACGCTGGAGAAACAGTTCCGATTCGTGTTCGCCGAGGCGGAGATCGAGGGCACGCCCGGGTTCGGGATGCTGCCGGTGTTCGCGTCGTGCGCGCCCTTCTACCGCTGGGTGAGCCGGCGGTTCGTGGCGGGCGAGAGCGAGGTGGAAGCGACGCCTGGCGACGAAGCGGCCGCGGTGGACGAGGCGTTGCGGCGAGTCATGGAGGCCAACGGCGGAGTCGACTCGTTCAAGGCCGTGCTGGGCTTCAGCCAGGGCGCGCGGCTGGCGGCTGGCCTGTTGCTGCGGCAGAAGATCGAGGAGCGCGACCTCGGCCGGAGTCAATGGAACTTTGCGTTCGGCGTCATGTTGGGCGGCCCGTACCCGCCCATCGCCCTCTCCGAGCACGTCGACCCGGCCGATTACGCCCTTCTCCCGACCGTGCCGACCGTGCATGCTTGGGGCCGCGATGACCACGTCAGGGATGGCTGTGCCGCTCTCGTCAAGCTGTTCGACAGCGACCATTGCTTCTCCATGCAGTACGACGGCGGTCATCATCTGCCCTTGAAGGACGTCGAGGCCAAAGACCTGTGTGATTTGATCATGGCCGCCTGGTATGCTGGGGGAGGCCGGTTTGATATTGCCGCAGACGAGAGGTACTAGGGACTAGATACTAGGGACTAGGACTAGGGACTATGTACTAGGGACTAGATACTAGGTACTAGGTACTAGGTCCTGGGTACTAGGTCCTAGGCCTTCCCTCAGCCGGGCCTGTCCTGTCCTGTCGGCTTAGGCCTGATCTGATGATGCTGAGCCGACATGCAACGGAAAGGGGATGAAGATACCAGGCAGACCAGGTCGAATATCGCATACATTGGTTGACTGGCATGGCAGTCGGACAGGACAGCCCTCTGCCCTGCTACCTGCAACCTGCTACCTGCAACCTGCTACCTGCAACCTGCTACCTGCTACCTGCTACCTGCTACCTGCTACCTGCTACCTGCTACCTGCTACCTGCTACCTGCTACCTGCTACCTGCTACCTGCAACCTGCAACGACTACACCTAGTGCTCCTGCTCCTACTACTGAACATGAATACCGGAGGTGCAAAGTCGATGGATACGAGATATTACGAGCATGGCGAGCACGGCGAGCATGGCAAGCATGATAATAAGGTAGCATGCATAGCATGCATAGCTTGCATAATAGAGGTTGGCATGGACCGTCTGACAACCCACGTTTCTCGTGAGTGGGTGATGATCAGATTGCACTTGGATCAGATTGCCCTTTGATTCGATTCAATGGAGTTTCACTTCCAGATAGTAGATACAGTAGAGACAAATTCAAATTGAACCTCCTACACACTCCACACTCCACATTCCACATTCCACATTCCACATTCCTACGATATTTGTTGACAGCCCCATCCGCATCCCCATCCGTGACAACTAGGGAACGAGACGAGACAGACGAGACGAGATAGACAACATGATGAATATGATAGATTGATTCCCTGCCCCTGCCTGGTCCACTGGACGCTTGGGGTGGGAACATTGGAACATTGGCACACTGGCACACTGGCACACTGGCACACTGGCACACTGGCACACTGGCACACTGGCACACGGCACACTGGCACACTGGCACACTGGCAAGTTGGAACGTAGAAACGTAGAAACTAGGAACTAGAAACTAGGACCTGGCATGCGCTAGGCATCATGCGAGCCACTGTCCAGCGGAGAGATCGAGCAGCATATATCGGTATCGATTACTCTGTATCTGTATCTGTATCTGTATCTGTATCTGTACATGATGGAACAAAAATGCTGCTCTGTTACAGCTTGTCAAGGGCTGTTTGTTCATCGTCTGCCCTCAAAGGCAACGTCGACATTCTGTTTCTGTTCCTGTTGCCCGTCTGTTGGACGCGATGCTACATCTCTTAGAGCCAACTCCCACGGCTGCCATTTGGGAAACTCGAAATCATCTTCCACGTGCGACAGAACCCTCTGTCGTGTCCACCAGAGCCTTCTTCCCAAGTAGAACATTTCGGGAGTGAGCACCACTCTTTGCTTGCCCTTCACATACGCCATGGAGAGATGCGTCACCAGGTTGATGCAGAAGGAGAAATTCAACGTCCACGTGAGGTGTCTGGAAGAGTCCACCACCGCCCACAAAACCGTGGAAGCTGCCTTGGCCGACCCGACCGTCACAACCACCTGGAGCCATTTGACGAAGATCTGATTGTCGAACGGCACGCCGCTGACGCCTTGGACATATTCGCTCTCATGGATCCGCTCGATGAGATTCAGCGCGTCGGCCGGGTTGTCCAGCGCGACCTTGTCAATGAGGTACTCGAGTAACGAATGGTCGACTGGGAACCCTTGCTTTGCTCGGGTCGAATAATAGGTAATGACCGCCGTGGATAAGTCCTTATACCCGGGCAACTTGTCTTGCTTGAAGACGTCCGGGAGAGCTGGATTCAGAGCCGGCTGCCTCGTGTCTGAAGTCGGGTTGCGTCGGATCGTCACAGGCTCGGGAGTTTCATTGTCCGTGGGATCGGCCACGTCAGGCATGAAAACGTCACCCCGCAAAACCCTGGTCAACTCGTCAACTGCATCGAGTTGGACAGCAATATCGCGCTTTAGCTTGTCGATTGTCGCTGCTTCATTGTCTACCGCCCTCGGCAAGGTACAGAAATGTCGAGCTTCTTCGAGAAGCTGGTTCATGCTCATCAAAGGGATTCCGTCACGAGAAAGAAGTACTTCTGACGGTAAAGCAGAGGCTGCGTTCAGGCGTTGACTGAGGTCCAGCTTTACCAGGTCCGCCAGTAAAGGTCTGAGGTAGTGGGGGAACGGGTCGTCGTAACATCCGTGGGCAATCGCCCGGCATGTATCCGCAATGTCCCTACAGCTGGCACCGGCGCTCTGTAAGGCATGGGCAAGCTGCCAGGCACCACTAGCAGTCGTGAAGCTCGATGTCAATCTCGGAAAAGCTTCGCTGACAAGGCGGGTCCACTCGAGGACCAAGTCGTAACGACTGTCCCTAATGCATGCGCGTACGATTGTTCTTGATATTCGCCCAATCGGGATCAAGCCTGTATACTTGATTGCATTGACTGCAAAGCCAAAGGTTCGATGTGCAGGATTCTTAGAGGAATAGTGCATTAACATCCGATGAAATATGGTGGCGTACTGTTCAGGTTGGTGTCGGGAATAGCCAGTCTCCTGCAATTGATCCAGAATCCATTGTGCCTCTTCCCAATTCCCGGTGGCCGCGTTCCAAACAGCATATTCGCCCCGGAGACGTTGCATCTCGCGCAGCTCATACATTGAATCGAGCATGTGCAGCACGGAACGCGCTGCCTCGATGTTGCCTGTGCGGACCACCGCTTGGAGAATAGGCATGGCAAACTTCTCGCTAGGCTCGTACCCGCTGCGCCTTGCAATATCGATGATTTTTGCCATCTCTTGAACACAGGCGGAATGGTCCTCAGTGTGCTCACAAAATAAGGTCAGATACTTCACGGCCAATCCAAAATAATTGTCCATTGCACTCTGTTCGACCGCGCTGTTTTTCTGGCCCAGGGGTTGAGAAGGGAAGAGAATCTTTCGAGCTCGCTCACCGTTTGGTTCGGTAGAGAGTAGATGTCGCAGGAGGTCGAAAAGGGGCTGACTTAGTACATCGGCGTCCTTGAAAAGACCGCGACCCGCACAGAACACAGCTTCTGCGACAAGCCAGTCTGGTGATCGATCTTGCTGGATGTAGTGTCTCATAACAGCGGTCCATCTGCGAAATTGAGTCGGCTTGCTCGTCTGTCGTGTTGTTGGATGGATAAAATCCATCAACATCAACAGTGTATCCGGATCCACCGCTTGAGTTGCGCGATCCACCGCCTGAAACGGGAAAAAGGGGCAAGACGAGTGTGGGTTAGGTAGTCGGGCTCCCTTCGCAGAATCGAGATGCTCCCTCAGGGCTTGTTCCATTGATTCGTCGGCATCACACGTAACCAAGTGATGCGGAATTGAAAAGCAGGACGATTGTTCATCGGGCATCTTCCTTTTAGCCTTAGATATATATCTGCTGAGCTCGAAACAGCTCGGCCCTATTTGGTGGTAGCAGCCTCCCACGGGAAGCTGTGTATGAGCAACCGCTGGTGAGGCATAGGGCAGAGGTGTCCAGCGCAACCCATGGCCATGTGTCCGCGACTGATTGGCGGCCCCAGCCAACCGTACCTCACCGGAAGGGAGGTCTTGTTTTGCCGGAGTTCCTCTAGGGTTTATATCAGACCTGGGGTAATCAAGGCCAGTATCCAAATCGGTGTCCCCATTTTCCGTTGTGCCTTGAGTCAACCACCTTTCAACACAGCCTGGGAAAATATCCGTTTGGGATTGGTACAGTGAGGCCGGACGGTTTTGAACACTTTCAAGGGGTGTTGTATTTTCTTCTTTGTGGGCCATAGAGAGAATCTTTCTAAAGGGCTTGTTCCGCGACCATTTGACTGCCGGAGTATCAGATCCGGCCGAGCCGACATCCGGTCCTGACCCAGATTCGTACCCATGACCAGGTAGACTGATGAAGGGTTTGACAGTCTCAGGTGGTCTTGACTCGGAGCTGTCATCCAAGTTGTCAGGCACAACAGCGGTCGACAGAGACCTGGATCCATGCTCTCTCCTCCTTTTCCTAGGGCTTCTTGACCGCAGAGAGAAGTCTTCCCCTCGTTCCGCAGCTTCGAAACGGGCGTTGAGATGTGCGGTCCCTCTTCCGCTCGACACAGATCTTAGGATTCGCTTCGTTTCGACGATTTTTTCGGCTACGCGAACTCGGCGGCGTGTTTCGTAGTCTAACGCGGCGACGCCGCAGATGCTCCCTACGGTACCGACCAAAATGGACGGGGTAGATAGAGCTAAGTGGCGAAGGGCTCGCAACGCATTTTTGGACGGTACGAGGCTTGTCGGAGGTGTCATAGGGAGGAGACCATTTCTTGTGAGATTGGGTACCTTTCTGCAACGATATCAGCAGCTGGAGGCTTAGGCATCCATTGAGCTTGGAAGTAGAGCAACTCGAGGCTGCGGTCGAGGGCTGCGAAGAGTCTTCGGTGTGTTGATAGTATCCGTACTCGGTTCAATGGGCTGTCACGCAACCTCGAACTACAGTTTGGCCGTTCACCACTGACTGCACTGCGCTGCACTGCACCGTGATACTGGTACGGTCTTATCCTGAGAAGGTTTTCCGAGAAGTTGAGATATAACCGGGGACTAGTCGAATAGCGTAATTTTTCATTTTACTTGCATTAGGATCTTACCGAAACAGGCAGTGCTCAAAACAAGTGTATAAACCAGTGTATAAACCAGTGGGCAGTGACACACATGACTGATTTGAGGCCTCCTCGCCGACGACGTGATAGCCGCCAGGTTCAGTCGGTTATACACAAATGGCTCGACGAGTAACGCAGCATAGACGTAATCTTCGATTATTTTGGAACGGTGGTTTTTGCTGGCCCAACCTCGCCGTCAGACGTGATCGAGAGAAAGAGAAAGGGGAAAGAAGAAGAAGAAGTGGTATTTTTAGTTGGATGTCACCTCTCATGCCCACGGCAGGAAGGTGTAACAATACCACAAGGAATACGAGCATGCTGCTTGTTTGGAGCCGCCGTTTCCGTTCGCAGAACAGGCTACCGTTTTCAGCACAAAGAATGTTCGACCTGTTCCTCTCGAGCCTCGAGCCCACCGAGACGGGGCCGAGTGCAGTGCATTCCCTCGAATGGGTCCTCCGCACCGTGGCTAACCCAGATCCGGCACATTCCAATGAACTTTGACCTCGAATGCATCCGCGACAAAGACAGAGAGAAAGAGAGAGAGAGAGAGAGAGAGAGAGAGAGAGAGAGAGAGAGAGAGAGAGAGAG